>NW_010390753.1:0-265 GCF_000710305.1 Buceros rhinoceros silvestris | reverse complement strand
GCTGGAAGCGCCTGTGTAGCAGGGTGAGGAGCGCAGCGGTTGTTTTCCCCCGTGGAGGCTGTCTCTGGTTACAAAGCCCAGGCTGACAGCCTGGCGTCTGAGCGAGCTGTCAGCCTCTGCGCAGCGGTGTCTGGAGTTAGGGCCCCAGGCGCTGCGCTGGGTGACTAAGAGCAAACCTCTTTTCTAATTAGTCTGTCCTTCCCCATCCCCCCTTCGAACCTTCCACCCTTTGTGGAGCTGCTCATCACCTTCTGAGGGTCCTGGC
>NW_010390752.1:470-1103 GCF_000710305.1 Buceros rhinoceros silvestris | reverse complement strand
CTGTGCGCTGGGAAGAGCCAGCGGCCCCAGGAGAAGGGGGTCGGGCTAGAGCAGCTGCCGAGTTCCTCTGCTCTTTGGGTAGAGAGCAGCAGCAGAGGAAGGAGGAGCCTGGGGCCACTTTGCTGGAGGTCTGTGGGACCCTGAGAGGGAGCAGCTGCAGATAAGCCCAGCCACAGCAAGACATGGTGATGGCACGGGACAGGGGGTCTCCCCAGGAACTGGTCTTGCCAAGGCCTGTGGGTGGGGGGCAGTCAGGGTCTGGGGAGCTTAGCGGGTCTTGTTGGTAAGAGCCATGGGTGGCTGTTGCAGGGCGACACCGAGAATGACCCATGGCTCTTTGTGCTGGCCATCCTGCTCTCCAGCACCCTCATCTACAACAGCAGAGGCACCATTGACCAGCCGGCCATGGCGCAGCTGCAGTATCCTTGGTGGCAGAGGAGCTCCAGGGATGTCCTCCTCTCACGGGGCAGTGGGCGAGGCCTTGCCAAAGCCTAGTTCCTCCAAGAGCTGCCGACCCTTCTGGTGTTGCCCAGGGACAGGCTTTGAGTCCGTGGCAGTTGCACGTGGTGGACCTCAGGGCTGGGGCTTTCTCTGCCTCCTCCTCCTGGTGGCTGCCGGCTGTTCGCTGTCCCT
>NW_010390752.1:0-444 GCF_000710305.1 Buceros rhinoceros silvestris | reverse complement strand
GGTGGGTGGCCCCCTCCACCCAGAGCCGAGCTCCCCCTTTCCTTAGCCAGCTCCCAGCTACGTGACAAAGCTGACCGAGCGCGTCAAGCTGAAGGCGGCACCCAGGCAGAGTGAAGAGGAAGTGGAGGATTCCCACAAATTTGTCCTCTTCTTCCCGACTTTTGTCTGGGCCGTGCGGGACTTCACGCTGCGGCTGAAGGTGGATGGGAGGGAAATCTCAGAGGACGAATACCTGGAGAATGCGCTGAGGTTACGGGCCGGTAAGGGAAGGCCCCAGGCAGAGTGAAGAGGAAGTGGAGGATTCCCACAAATTTGTCCTCTTCTTCCCGACTTTTGTCTGGGCCGTGCGGGACTTCACGCTGCGGCTGAAGGTGGATGGGAGGGAAATCTCAGAGGACGAATACCTGGAGAATGCGCTGAGGTTACGGGCCGGTAAGGGAAGGC
>NW_010390751.1:13989-17089 GCF_000710305.1 Buceros rhinoceros silvestris | reverse complement strand
AGAACTGAACCCAGGATTCGAGGTGCAGCCTGACCAGTGCCCAGTTCAAGGAGACACTCCCTGCCCCAGCCCAGCTTAGTTCAAACCACACTGGCACAGCTGGTTTAGTGCACCAGGGATGCCTCACCAGTGTCCGGCACCAGCACTGTCTCCTTGTCCCTGCCCAGGGACCTTTGTGCTGGCAACCAGCAGGAGAAAGGCAGAGGAAACCCAGACACGAGGGAAGTGCCACAAAGCCGGCGCGGTGCTGTCACAAGAGGAGCATTACTGGGTGCATGCAAATGAGAGGCTGTGGAGTCGCTCCCAACGATGGTTTAATGCCTTTTCTGCTTAAGATGCCTTGTGCAGCCTCAGTGTGCTGTAGCGGCAATTCACAAGCAGGGAAGAGAGGCGTTCTCAAGTTATCATCACCACTACGAAGGAAGCGACAGACCAAAAACATAAAGAGTTTTTAGCCTCACAACAAGCTGGTGGTAATTACACTGTATCTGACAGCATCTCTTTAGTGAGGGTCTGTGAAACCGCGGGTGGATGGCACTGGTTTATCAAGAGGCAGAAAAAGTGTGCAATAAATTCAGAAATAGTTGAACCCGCTGTCCTGGAAGGCCCAGGTCGCTGAATGTCTTGGTGGTAGCACAGTGGTAGTTCCTGCACCTGCAGGTCTCAGGTGTTTTGCTCGGGAGGGGACCTGAGAGGAACCACAAAGCCCAGAGAGACACACCGACCGCCCAAGGTTACCCAGCAGGACTCGGATTAGGCTGCGTGTCTCCTACTTCAGCTGAAAAGAAATCCTCTTGCCCTGGATCTCAGCCTCTCTCAGCCTTATCCCCTGAGGGATGAGCGATTCTCCTCTGCAGCCCCAGACAGCAGGTCCTGGGCAGCACTTGAGGAGGTGGCACTCGTGAGGACCACTTGTTCCAGCACGTTCTCCCTCCTATTGCAGACCTGCAGCTGTTAAACCACTTGTGGGAGACACCAGGAAGACCTGTTTTACCCGCAGAGATGTGCCTGTTCATCTGGCAGAGGGACGGGGTCAGGCTGCACACCCCCAGGGCACATCAGCTCCCAAACGCTGTCCTCAGTGTGTCATCTGCTGAGGGACAACCGATGGCACCGAGCATTAGCCCTGTGTTAATGCTTTTGCTCCTCTCGAGCAGGACCCTTCCCTCGCCCGGAGTGGAGCGGACAAACCCCGCAGCACTGGAACGACGTGCAACAGAGGAAACACCTTCAGGGCAGACCCAGCCCTCGGCCGCAAACCCTGAGCCCTGCAAGAGCTGGCTGGGACTGAGCCTGCCTCAAAGATGAGACGGTGGGATGCGCAAAGGGCAGAAAATCATCCCAGCTGTCTGGGCTGGGCAGAGACGGACCCAGACACAGGCCCCTTCCACAGCAGAACCCAGTGCTGGGGCAGAGGTAGAACTTCACTCTGGGAGAAACCAAAGCTCAGGTCACAAGGCTCCCCTCAGCCCTATGGTCCCACTGAGCAGCCAGCACAGCCACCCCAGGGCTCCTCCACAGCACCCCATGTGCCCCTGACAGCAGGGATGTGGCGGGGACCCTGGGCAGGCCCCCCGCGCCCCTGTGGTCCCCCTGACCAGCCAGCACAGCCACCCCAGGGCTCCTCCACAGCACCCCATGTGCCCCTGACAGCAGGGATGTGGCGGGGACCCTGGGCAGATGCATGTGGCCTTGTAACAGCGGGCTGTGAGGCTGTGACCGTGCTGGAGAAGCTGGAGAAGCATTCAGAGAATGTGCCCATCACTTTAGTGTTGCATTAACACTGGAGTACACAAAAAGAGCCCGGGAATTACCATGATTGTTCCCACTGCCGCCCTCTGCGAAGCACTGAGAGCCCCCACTGATCCAGTCTGCATCTTCGGTGGTCCCCAAAGAAACCCAGAGAGATCCACGGCAGCCATGGGATCACTGAGTCCTCCCAGATCCTCCCACCTCCGGGGGTCAGGCACTGCCTCAGCTTTGGAGCCTTCCCTGAGGCCAGAGTCCTCAAGGACCTGATCCAGTTCCACCGACGGGAATTCTTCCGGCGTCTGCAGGTAGCTGGAGGTCGGGGTGTGCTGCAGGAGGAGACACCTCGCCCCATTCTCTTTACTCCCCAAACCAAGTCCTGCAGCCCCACCCAGCCATTCCTGACCAACTCCCTCCTCTGCAAGGCTGGTATTGAATGTCCTCGTGACCCAGGGGTGGATTTTGCCCTTTATCTGTTACACGTGGCAATAAAAGCACGGAGCCCAGATAGGAGGTAACAACCACCACCACTGGCATTTGGAAGCTCGCAGGCTGCTGTTAACATGACCTCTCCCATGCCAGACCGGCTGGTTTAGTCCAACAGCCGAGGCTCCCCACTGCTGTGGCTCAGCTCCATTTTGGAGAGCACTGCCCTGTCAACCACATGGGACCTTCGGCCAGACATGGAGCTCAGGTCTGAGGGAAGCACCAGGCTGGGGTCTGTGCTGCTGAGACGCTCAGCTCCAGAAACCTGTGTGAGAGAGAGATCAAAGCCCGCGCAGGGCAAGTAAGGGGCTGCAGAACATGGGGAGGGCAGCAGCAAACGCCCCGGGCCCTTCCAAATGCCCTGCCGGGGAGGTGTCCTCACCTGGGACCCCACACGGACAGGACACATCACCCCTGGTGCTCACGGGCTCCAGGGTGCAGTGTGCTCCTGGTGTGGAGGACACCGGTGTGCCTGGCTGCTCACCTGGCCATCCTGATCCACAGTCTGTACAGCCATCGTCAGAGCCTCCGCTTCGGTCCTGGCACGCTCTGCCTGATGGAAGAGGAGGAGAAATACTACATCCTCCTACCTCCTCTTACGCTCCCTGGAGAACTTTAACAGACGTGGCCATGTGGTGCTAAGGGACATGGTTTAGTGGTGCACTTGGCCCTGCTGGGTGAACAGTTGGATCTTAATGGTCTTTTCCAACCTAAACAATTTGATGATTCTGTTCTATGAAAGAGGATCTGAGCTTCCCTCCGCTCCCCCGGAGAGGATCTCCCCACAGAACTGCAGGGACGGGCAGCCTTCTGGACCAGTGTGTGCTCTGCCGACTCCCCGTGCTGGATGTGGCAGCATCAGCTG
>NW_010390751.1:11892-13435 GCF_000710305.1 Buceros rhinoceros silvestris | reverse complement strand
CCAGCAGCCAAGCCCACGGGAACAAGCCTCTACCCTCCCAGTGCCAGCTGGCAGGAGGCAGCTTGCCCTTTCCCCAGGCCCATGGCCAGCTCTGAGGCCCGGACTACTTGGCTGTTTCACAATCTGCTGCATTAACTTTCTGCCCGGGCAGCGAGACTGCTCCCCTGGCTTTCGCAACACCTTCCCCAGCAAGGGCTGACAGCGCGGGGACAATGCCCAGGGGAATTGGCTGTTTCACAATCTCCTGCATTAACTTCCTGCCCGGGCAGCGAGACTGCTCCCCTGGCTTTCGCAACACCTTCCCCAGCAAGGGCTGACAGCGCGGGGACAATGCCCAGGGGAAGAGCAGTGGCACGCACGGGGAGGTGGCAGGGACGAGGGACCTTTCTGGTCCTGTCTCCACCACAAGCCCGAGGCATGGAGTAGAGAGAGCGTGGCAGTCCTGGTGTTTGGAGACTTGGCGACCCTCTCCCAGCTCTGCAGATGAGTGTTTCGAGGAGGGTGAGGAGATCTGCTCATCTCGGCACTTCTGAATTCCCGGGAGCTGCTGCCTCCCCTCCCTTTCCCTTCCCAGGGGATCAGCTGCTAAGCCCCTGAAACGCTGGGGCTTGCTGGTTTCTGCAGAGCGCAAGGAAATGCTTCTGAAGGGCTGAACAGCAGATGGGGATGTTTTGGTTTTGGCAGCTAAACGGCAGCTAAGTAACCCTTCAGAATTCGATAGCGCCACTGGAATACAGTCCGAATACAGCCTCAGTGGCACCCAAGGACAGGGGCGTTTGCTTTCATGACGCTCTGTGAATGATTCCTCGTGATGCCACTCCTACCAAAGCTGTTTGCAACACCAGCCAGCTCAGAGCTGCGAGCTCACTGAGCAGCACCGTGGCCACCAGTAGCACTGGGAAGCAGAAAGACAGAGAAACCAGACAGTTTGTGGAGCCTGGGCAGGGGACTCGGGTGTCCTGGTCTGTGCGTATGGACCTGACCAGCCTTGTGCTGGCAGAAGGAAGACTAAAACTCCACAGTTTGAGAACTGATGCTGCTCCCATCTCTGCCACTGACCCACCACATGACCATGGGCAAGTCCCTCTAGTAGCTGGTTTCTGCTTGCTCACCACCACACCAGGAATGACCAAAGCCCCTCCATTTCGAGGGCTCAGGGCTGCAGCAGCACCTGCTCTGCACAGGAAAGCCCAGGATGGTGGTGGGGCCAACCAAGTGGCATCCCAGAGCCTGTACTGCCAAGGGCCTGTTCACACTTGGCTTATCACCAGACAGGCGACTGCTTGCTGTTGGGGATGTCTGCAGGGACAGCCCCCACCAGGGATTTCCCAGTAAGAGAAAACAAAGGAGGAAATCAAGCCTGGAGGTGCAGGCAGCTCCTTGCCCCACCTGAGGGACCTGCCAAGGAGGCACTGGGAGGGACTCATAAAAGAATTAACTGAACCTTTCCCACACAGAGGCAGCAGCGAGGCTTCTCCCTGCCCTGGCAGGTGTTGAGCAGCACAGCCAAGCTCTGGGGACTCCATCAGCACTGATGGCAGGG
>NW_010390751.1:11248-11727 GCF_000710305.1 Buceros rhinoceros silvestris | reverse complement strand
CCCCCAGCCATTACAGCTGGGCTGGCGTTCATCTGCTCCCGTGGGAAGGGAGCGCCAGCTTCTGAATTGCTGTTTCCCAGAGTATGAGCTCTCCTGCTCAGTGGGAACCCAGCCCCCTTTCTCCAAGCCTCTGCACTCTATGAATGCCAAATGTCTGTTGGGATCAGGAAAACAAGGGCGCTCATGAGGCACGGCACAATTCCCCGCCGCGGCGCGGGTGCAGCAGAGCAGCTGTAGGAAGGAAGAAAGCTCCCCCCCCTGCCGTTCTAGCAAAGGACGTGGAGTCCACCCGGGCCGGGAAACCAGAAAACCCCACTGGATGCCCATGATCTTCTCCAGCTTGCAGTAAAGACCCTGGGCCATCCCCAGCAGCCTGCTGGGGGCAGTGGCCAGGGGCACTTTGGGCACAGGAGCTGCCCCAGGATGTGGCCAGGGACCATAGTTCATGCTGGCGAACGGCCCTTGCCAGGACCAGGGGC
>NW_010390751.1:1613-11146 GCF_000710305.1 Buceros rhinoceros silvestris | reverse complement strand
GAGGAACGGCCCTTGCCAGGCCCAGGTGCTGTAACATCGTGCCGGGAGCTTTGTGGTGGGGAGGCTGTCAAACACACGGAATCCCTCTTTTATGGCGAAATCCCAAGCCAGGTTGGCCACGAACTCTGTGTCCTTTGGGCTGCTTTCAGCTGGGGCTGGCCTCCCTGGGGACAAGGGGACAAGAGAGGACATCTTTGTTTGGAAGAGCCCATGTTATGTAGTTGCGGCCCAAGCGGTGCCCTGTGCCCGCGAGAAGGCTCCTCTCTAAGGAATACGAGAAGAACGTCTTGTTTTTCTCAGATAAAGACTCCCAGGCCAGACCTGCTCTAAGCAGCTAAGCAGCACTGGGAGTTCACAGCACTGCCCTGCTCCCAGTCTCTCTGGTGCTTAGTCTGAAGGTCTGTGAGCTCCACCTGTAGGACAGGGCTCTGAGCTCTGATCTCCGGCCTCTACTCAGTTCTCCCAGGACAGAAAAGGGATCACACTCCAACCTCCCATCAGCACAAACCGCAAAGAGGAACGGACCAGACCTTGCATCCAGCAAAAGCAGCCCTGCGTGTGCTCCCCTTTGGCCCTTTTCTCCGCTTGCAGACCACAAGTGACCACTAACACAGCCCGCATGAGAGGTCACAGCAGCTTGGCACCCTCCAGAGCCCGTGCTGGAGCAGGGAGGGAGCTCTGTGCTTTACAGGACACTCTCTTCCCATCCCTCCTGTCCACACGCAGCAGGAACCTGCTGCGCTGTCACTCCCAGGTCACTCATCTCCACAGCAAAACAAGCTGTCTCCTTTTGAGCCCTTATTTCCCACAGGAGCTCTAGGCTGAGAGCTCAAGGCTGCCAGACACGCCACACTCTGCTGTAGCACCTGCAATTTTGGAGCTCTCAGGATTCACAGCCAGACGTGCAGGTCTGACCTCCTGGGGTTCGGTGTGAGAGATCTCCCCACACCGCTGCTGGTGTGTCTGGAGACCCGGGGTTGGGTTCCTCACCTGCCAGGGAGCGTTTGTGGAGCCCCTGCAACGTGGCAGCCAGTCGGAAAAAGGCAAAGGCCATGTAGAAGTTCCAGTTCTGGGGGCGCTCCGCTCCCCTGTGGCCGCAGTACATCTGGGAATACTCCTCTGCCGCAGGGACTCCCAGGCGCCCCAAATCACACTGCCTCAAGCCTGGAAGATGCGAAGGGGCCACAGTGAAGCAGCGGACGGTGAGGAGCTCAGCGCGTTCTAGGGTTGCTGTGAGGCTCGTGGCAGAGCCCTGCAGCCGTGCAGCAGGAAAACAATCCAAACTAATTCTTTAAAGGCAGTTTTGGGAGCTGTGAAGCAGGACCCTCCTCTCCGGGACCATGACCTAACTGCCACCAAAGGTCCACGCAAGGTGACAGTACCCCCCAGGACAGGGAGCGCACGGCAAAGCGCCTCCAAATGGGTGGCAGATTCAAGAGAAACTGGGGATGGGGAGACCATGGCACAGCGATTACTGCACTTTTCCACCCTGGATGGAGGGATGGAGGGTTCTTCAGGGAGAGGAGACAGGGCAGAGCAAGGAACAAGGTATGAGACCCACAGCCCTTCCTTTCCAGCTGCAGTGAGCCCTCTGAGCTCTCTGGGCAGGAGCTAATCTGTTTCTGAACTCTGGTTCCCTCTCTGTGTCCCAGCGTGGCTTTGCCCCTCTCTGTACCTCGCAGCGCGTTAAAGTGAGGTGGCAGGAAGTAGGCCATACAGTTATTCGCCAAATCAGAGATGGGATCTCCTAGGGTTGAAAGCTTCCAGCCAAGGACAGCAAGGACTTCTGGCCTGTCTGGGTGAAAGACCAGGTTGTCCATCCTGTATCAGAGGGAAAAAGAGATCAGAAAAGTCTCCAGAGGGGGGAAAAATAAATCCCAGTGCTCGGCAGCAGTAGGTGCTTTCCAGTGCTCTTCACTCTGCAAAAATTGCTGAGTCCTTTGGGAGGCTGCGCAAGTAAAACATTAATTTCTGCAGGCAGAGGTCAGGGAGGACTGAGATTACACGATAGTGAACTCCCTGGTTAACAGTGAGCTGAACTGTGCTTTGAAAAACAAAACCGAGTGACTCAGGGCCTCAGATCATTAGCAGACGTTACAGGACAGGATAGCCAGAAAGTGAAGAGGCAAGCGACTGTCCCGGGGGGTCTCCTGGTTATTGCGAAGGCACACGGTAACCCCAGGCCCTGCTTCCAGCTTCCAGTCACGCAGGAACCGTGTGTGCTGAACCCTGTGGGAAGGAGCCTTGGCCCAGAACTGGCACATCCTGCAGTGTCTCAGCAGCCACCCAAACTCTTCAAGCACCAAACTTCATTAGCAAGATACACCAGGACTGATTTCTGAGCCTTGTAGAAACAGGTGACGAACCTCTGGTGTTAGATCTGTGTTTGCGGTGGTTGGGAAGAGAAACTCTGAAACACCAGTGAGGCGGCTAGACTGGAATCGGACATCGGGAGCCTGGGCTTTTCAGTTCCTGCGCCCCACAGCCCCGCTCTCGACTGGGCACCGCTTTAAACTGCCACAGACCAGCAGGCAGAGAAACACTGGGGAAAATATGAGAGCGCTGGGTGCATGACAGCACCAGTCCGAGCCCTGGGATGTGTTTCTCCTGACAGATGCTAAGTGGCTTGTGGCCCTTGAGATCTCATTGTCTGAGGATGCTGAACTTGACCCAGAGCTGTTGGACTGCTCTGGAGCTGCTGCACCAGCCCAACTCAGCCCCTCTCTGGAGTTTGCATGTTGCTTTACACCCTCCCTCCCCCTCTGGGGAGCCTGGGGTGTGCTCCAGGGCAGTACCTGAAATCACCGTGCACCAATGTCGTCCTCTGGGATTCAGGGAAATGCAGAGGCAGCCACTCGATGAGCCTCTCCATCGCCGGGATAACGTGAGTTTCTGTAGCTCGATACTCCTTTGTCCAGCTCTCAACTTGCCGCTGGATATAATTACCTGTAACGGAGGAACAAAGGCTCTTGGGGAAGGGGACTGGCACAAAGAGGCTTCAGAAAAGATCCATAAGAGCTGCGTGCAGACAGGCAGCCAAGCAGATCGCAGTCCAGCACCCTGAGATAAGCTCCAAGAGCTCAGCTGTGTCCAGGGGTCTCTGGATCTTATATTATTGGGCACTGGATTTTATATTCTGGTGGAAATAATCAGAATCTGGGAAAAAAAATGTAACTTCTCCACCAGCTCCAAGAAGCTGAGATAGCTCTGCAGAGGGACTGGAGGAGCTGAGGAAGTTTGGTCAGAGGTGGCAGCAAACACGTTACTCCTGCACCCACAGTGCAGCTCTTGCTCGTGGTAGGAAGCTCCGGGGGTTGTTGAGAGGAAACACAGACCTGGAGGATCTAAAGCAGCTCTCCACACCCTCCCACCATGTCTGGGGATTCAGACACTGTGCTGCCCATCTTCGCTTTCCCAACCGCCCCCAAGTTTGAGCCAAGTCCCGTACCTAAGCCTGTCCCCTGAAATGCTGATACAGAGGAGAAGCAAACAGTGATAGAGCATACGGAGCCTTCTCTCACCATGCTCCCCAAGGTCCTCCAGCTTGGCTGCTCTGAGGTCTACACTGTGGATCTTGGCGAGGACTTGACTCATGGCAGCATAAACAGCCCTTCGCTGGCCGGGCTGCAGTGTAGGGAGGGAGACGTCACCGTGGACATGGCCAGCGCAGTGCTCCATCAGGTAGAAAGGTGTGCCGAGGGTGCTGGGGAAGCGAGGTGGAACTGGTGAGTCTGAGGTTAGTTCTGCTACCTGCCAGCCCTCAGATCTCACCTGTGCCTTGAACACATCCCTGGGCCTCACCTGCATGAAGGTGCAGCCTCAACAGCACTAGAGCGCTCACGGCCAGCAGTGACCTGGGCTCAAGCCTGACCCAGGCAGCACATGGCTGTGGCGTGATCCGTCCTGGTCCCTCCACTCCAGGAAGACAAGCCTGGGGCCAGGCTCCAGCCCTAGCTGCCCCCCCACCTGCCCTGCAGCGGGCTCTGGAGCCAGGCTGTCAGCCTGCACCGAACACCACGAAGGGTGGCCTCACATTTAACGGCAGTGCAGAGACATCTATCACTGCAGCCAGCAGAGAACTGAGTGTCACTCAGCTGCCTGCAGGATGTCCTGGGTGCAGACCTGCTGCTTCCTGGCTGTAGAGCCTGGGGCAAGTCTGAGGTCTGGCAGTTAGAAAAATCACCTCCTGACTGGAAACCTGAGTGAACTGAGTCAGCGGGAGGCCCTACAGCACTGTTTTACAGCAGCGTTTCAAGGGAAGACAGCAGTTTGATCAACTGCTGAAATAAGGACACCCCTAAACCAAGCAAAATAGAAGTGATACTGTCCTCTCAACTTCTAGAGGCTCCTCTAGCCCAGCACTGGGCAAAGACTAATTAGACCAGTGCCCCTTGTGACCAGTGCTCCCTCTCCTCTCCTCTCCTCGTCTTTGGGGCAATCTGGCTGCAGCTGTCAAGCATGGAGTGAAAGCTGAGGGACAAGATTACCTTCTGTCCTCGCAGAGCGCAACTACAGTGGGAACAGGAACACCAGCCTCAGCGAGTGCCTTCAGGACCCTGCCAGGAGGAGTCAGAGAGCCAGGTCAGCACAGAAAGGCCCCAGCGGAGCGATAACAGCACTGCAGTGTTGCTGGGCAGATATTAAAGTCTTGTGCTCACTTTTGAACACGCTAAAATAACATGGGGGTGGGGTAAAGAAGCACACCAGAAGGTTTTTATGTCCCAGAGCCCTGAGGTACCACACTGAAAAACCACGAGGCGATCACAGCCCCACCGAGAGTCCTGCTGCTGTGCTGCGGAGGCAGAGATCTCTGGCACTGCGGACTGGTTTGCAGCGTGGCCCCGCCAGCGCTGGGCTAGCCTCAGCTGGGCTCCTCGCCGCTCCGCTGCAGCGCGGTCCTGCAACCTCACTCCCACCCACGGTGTCAGAGGAGACAGTGAGATGCTCTGCCTCCCAACGTGCTGGGAGAGCTGCGGTGCGCTCGGTGGCCCGGAGTGGTCACAGCGCAGAGTGGAGAGGGTGCTTCTCACCCTAACTGCACGCTGCGTGAATGGGGGGTGTGATGTAGAACAGAAAAGCCAAGGCTGCAATTGTCCCTAGGAGGGGTTGTCTGGGATCTCCTGCAAGAGCCCTCCCTGGTCAGCTGGCTGAGGAGCACAGTCGCCTTCTCACCTGTACTCCCTCCTGACAGCAGGGCCCGAGGGGGACGGGCTGTCCGCAGGCTCCTTCTTCAGCACTAGCACCCGATCTCCAAACTTGACGGAGTAGGTCCGGGTAGACGGTCCATGGCCAAACTGCCGTAACACCAGCGGGGCTGAAGAGCAGAGAGCAGAAGGTCGTAGGCAGAAGTGTGACCTAGGATTATTTCTCACTGGTTCTCCAGGTTTTAGTTCCCCTTCCCTGCAGCAATCTTGAACCTACCCCTTGCTCCTGTGTCCCAGATCCCCAGGGAGCATGGTAATAGCTCCTACACGGCTCACAGGGCAGGAATATTCCTGGCATCTCGCTGGCACCCTGCGCTCAACCCTTCCCAAATGAAGAAGTCCTAAAATATTGTTTCCCATTTCTGGGGAACAGTGACAGGTCGCTGAAACGTGAACGGCTGCACCATTTGCTTGGAGATAAGGGGCCTGTAACTGCCAGTAATATTATTTTTCAATCCATCTGTTGTATGACAGGAAGAGCCAATGGCTCCAGAATACATGAGCTTGGAGGCTGAGGAGCAAAAAGCACTGCGATACCTGTTGTGTGGTCACCCAGAAGAGTCTCAAGGTACTTTCGCAGATGATCTTTCGGGATTTCCGCGTTTGGTCTCACTGAACGAGTGTATGGAACAAACCCTTGCAAAGGAAAACCCAGATGGGTTTCCAGCTCTCTGAGTGCTGTTCCTGGATCACCAACCTGAAGGCAGGAGGGAGAGAGTAACAGAGGGTGACAGTTAGAAGCCTGGGCAAGCAGGAGCTCTGCACACTTGCAGTGTGTTTATCCGTGAGCCCAGCGGCACTGATCCGCTCCGACACGCAGGAACTCACGGGTCAGGCCCTGCCAACCGTTCCCAACGCTTGCTGAGCCTCCCGCCTCGGTCTGTGTCCCAGAGACTCACCTGTTGTGGTGCCACAGGCACTGTGAGCTTGGGCTGGAGTAAGAGCTGGAATTCCCGGTGTGCAGACCCGGGGAGCAGCGTTCACTCTTCCCACCAGTCCCTTGTCCTTCCCCCAGTGGTGCCCTCACCGAAGTAACACCTCTGTGCTCACTATCTCCAAACCCTGGGGGTTAACCAGTCAGCCCCCAGCTGAGAGACCCTCAAAACCTCAGAACTTCTAGAAATTTAGTAAATATGTCTTATTTTGTCATCTCAGGTGGATATGGTTGTCTCGACCATAGAGGAAGGGCCGTTTCTCTAACGGGGAACTGAGGTCCTTAAAGGAGAAGTGACTTCTCTGACATTACACTGGCAGTAGGTAGGGTTTAGAGCTGTGAATGAAGCAGGCCAGGGCAGACTTTGGCAATACTCCTCCCCTTTAACCCCACCACATCCTTCAGGAATAAGCGCAAGCTGAAACAAAGGGCTTGGCAACATGAGTCTGCCAGTGCCGTTTGAAAATCCTGAGCCATTCAAGCCAAACCCAGCTCCTGGACTTCAAACCCAGGCCCCAGCCTGGCTGCGCGGCTTTGTACCTTCACCGTTTTCATGCCAAGCTGGGCTGCGGCTTCCAGGCTCTGGCTGTGGCTGTCGAGGAAGATGGATTCCGGGGGCTGCACGCCCAAGCGCTCCAGGCACAGCTCGAAGATACCAGGATTGGGCTTGCACATTCCTTCCCGGTAAGATTCAACCATCTACAGCAACAACAAATGGAGCATGGATGAGCTGCTGAGACCACAAACATCTGTGCAGTGTTGGAGATGGAAGGTGGGAGGGTGGGAAAGAGACCGGCAAGCTGATGAATGTGTGAAATAAAGGAGATGGGGAGTGGAGGGCTGACAGAGCCGGCTAGGACGTGATGCAAGGGACTGCCTGGGTGCCAACTGCCTTGGCTGCGGCTCTGTCAGCTCATATGAGCTAAACAGGATCAGCCAGTCCTTGGATGGAAGAGACCCAATGAGATGTCACGATGTGGGAGAGTCACTGGACGTCCCAGACCAAGCTGAACCAATCGGACAATGTTATCCAAGAAAGCCCTGGAGGGTACCACCTTCCCAGCGATCTGGGAAAGAGGCGTCCTGCCCATGGCACCGATCAGCCGCACCAAAGCCATCCTCGGAGCAGCAGAGGTAACCACCTGCCCAGAGCGCGATCAAAGGAGCCTTGTGTCAGGCTCTGAACGCTCACACTGCCCTCACAACCACAAAACATCCAAGCAGGATTTCACCCCTGCGCCGACAGACGCTCCAGGAACAGGAACGGACCCATGAGGCAGACAGAAAAGCCAGCGCTCCTGGAAATCCACGCTCAGCTCATTTCCCCCCACTCATCACTGTGCTGTTCCTGCTGTCACAGAAGAGCATGATGGAGCATGTCTCCACTAAGAGAACTTCCCAGGCACCGGTGTCACCAGCGCAGCGCGCAGGACGGCGACGCAGTGTTGACAGGATGACTCTCAATGGTCCCAGCTTCCAAATGCGTCCATACAACTATTTATTTGCATATTTTGTGGTCTTAATCAAGGCTACAAACCAAACTTAAGCCCTGAATAAACACCGGAAATTCGAAGACGTGAGTCTGGGGACACAAAAATGTGAATTTTCTGTCACGCTGAGCTGAGTCCTCCCAGCTGCTTGAACCAGCCTCGGAGTTCACGGCCAATCTGCTGCTCCACCTTCGCGAAAGCGAAGCGTGCGGGGAGGGGGGTCTCTGCCCACTCCTCAGCTCAGCATGTTGGGGCAGTGGGATTTTTATAGTACAGGGGATGCTCTCCAACTCCCTGGGATGAAACAAGCTGCAGAAGAGTAAGGACTAAGTGTAAAGTGGGCAGGGGGCCCTGGGTAACGACATTTATTTCTTGTAGAGCGTTCCAGCTCCTAAGTCCCTTACGGACATCGCGCCCTGTGCCCATTACGCCCACACTCATAGCTGTGTGGGCATGTCACCGTGAATTGTCAGCAGCACAGGGAGCTGCCACGCAGCAAGGCCCTCTCCAAGGCCAGTCACTGCGATGGGTGACGCCAGGAAACCTTCGCACCCAGGCTATGTCTCCAGACCCGTGCTGCTGGGTGCCGTTCATTTGGAAACTGCATGTAAAGAGTCTCTGTCGCTGCCTGCCACAGAGGAGGGTGCAGAAGCATGTTCCGGAAGCCTCCCACTCTTACCACATCAAAGTGCTCCCGGTCCAGGGGCGGGCAGCTCCCTCTGTGCAGCAGGCAGGAGCTGTGGCTCAGGAGGGCTGTCTTCAGGCCCTCGGCACGGATACACTGCACCACTCCCGCCATCACGGGGAGCTGCTTCGTCATCTCGGTTCTGATCAAGTCCACGAGAAAAGAGTCCACTGGAACACAGACATTTGCCTAAGAAAGCAGAGGAACCCCCGGGATGATCGTTAGCCCTAAATGGTTTCTAAGCAGGGATGAAAATATGAGTGGATGGGTAGGCAGGATCCTGACCATCCTGTCCTGCTGTCCTGCTTCTTTGGGCTGATTTGGGGAAAAAGAAACACCCCAGGACTGCACCTGCCCTGGCACCGAGGCAGGCTGGAGAGAAACTGCCCCACCGTTCCGCAGGCACAAAGGAACGGCCCTTCAGGCTGAGCTGTTTCAAACAGACTGCGTTCAAAAGGAGGTTCCTGCGACGCGCTCCTGGAGCTGTGGTGGAGGAGCTTCTGCCCGTATAAAGCTCTCCAGAGACCAGGGTCTCCCACACATCAAGCGTGTCCTCGTACAAACTAACAGCAAAAGCCTTTCAGCTGCTCCCTGACTCTCTGAGTTCTCATCTCGGCTGATCCTAGAGGTGCCTAGAAATAAAGTAGTTACGAAATACACAGGAAGAGGCTGGTGGAAGTGAAGGCAAACTCCGCTGCCCCTGCTGCCTGGGCACCCGAGGGATGCTGGCAGAGAAAAGCCTGCCCTGCTGGGACAGCAATGCCCCCAGAGGGCAAATCCAGACCCTTCCACCAGCAGGTTCCTTTTAAAGGCTCCTCTTTCCTCGCTGAACCAGCACATTGCAGGAAGCACAAAGGGAGGAGGGGGGGAACTGCTCACCATCGCAAAGCACTGCTGCCCCAGCTCCTGCAGGAACTCCGCAGCCGTCAGCTCTCCCCTGGTGTACCTCAGAGAGGGACTGTCTTCCCCTCCAGAGAGCATGGCTTGCTGCACGGTGCCGGCTGGAACACAGCTCTGGGCCTCCCAGTCTACACAGAGGAAAGCGAGGAAGCAAAGAGCACGTCAGCGTCATCAGCACCGGGAAACAAGCTTGAAATCCCCCTGCAGGAGATACACCTCAAGTGGACCTGCACCCTTGAGAACGGCCAGGGCATAAACACAGAGTTCTTAAAGCGCGCTGGAGGGCTGTACCAACGCTGGTGGCACCAGCCAGTGTCACT
>NW_010390751.1:1108-1505 GCF_000710305.1 Buceros rhinoceros silvestris | reverse complement strand
AAGCGACAAGATTAGAGGAACCAGCCTCCAGTTGTTCCAGGGGAGGCTGAGGCTGTCCCTGAGGAGCCATTTCTGTCCCATTGGGGTTGTCCCAGCCTGTTTCCGGCTGCCCAGGGCAGTGGTGGAGTCCCCATCCCTGGAGGGGTTTCCCAGCTGTGTGGAGGTGCTGCTGAGGGACAGGGGTCAGTGGGGACCTGGCGGTGCTGGGGAACGGGGGACTTGGGGTGATCGAAGGGCTTTTCCAGCCCCAGTGGTTCTGTGACTCTACAGTTCCATTACGAGGCGGGTTCGGGCCCTGACCTGGAGCTGTCACAGCACCTGCCGGCTGCTGTCAGTTCCTGTACTCCTGAGGGCACAGTGCGGTGCCGCTGCCACCACCGCTGTTCTCCAGCACCTC
>NW_010390751.1:481-938 GCF_000710305.1 Buceros rhinoceros silvestris | reverse complement strand
CCCCGGAGGGCACAGTGCGGTCCCCCTGCCACCACCGCTGTTCTCCAGCACCTCACCAGCAGCAGAGGCAACAGACAGGGACACCTGGAATTTATCTTCCCTCCACACACAGAAACAACAGGAGCAAATGAGAAACGAGGAACACGCACCCGCAGCTGTCTCGCGAGGGGACGGGAGCAGCACTCCGCTTGCCTCGAAGATCACAGCTTTATAGCGGCACCATCGCAGTCTCCTCGGCTGGACTGACCCCTGTGGGCGCCGCCCGGCCCTGGCCCTGGCCCAGCGCAGGTGAGGGGCGTGAGAAATGCTCCTCAGGTACATGCTGCGGGAAATGCACCACCGGGCAGGGAGGGCAGGACGCGGAGCACGGAATTAGAAGGTAAACGTTTAGCCGTGCCCAGCCAGGGCTCCCGCAGAGGGTGCCGTGTCGGGGCTGACTCGTAGCAGCACCCACGTC
>NW_010390751.1:0-248 GCF_000710305.1 Buceros rhinoceros silvestris | reverse complement strand
AGCGGGCCACAGCCCGGAGCTGCCAGGCACCACCGGGGCGGCTGCCGGCGAAAGGAGGAGAGCGGTTTCTACGTTTATTTTTGGTGTCTGGGGTGGTGCTCCGGCCCTAGGGGCTGGGTCCCTCCTGCTCGGCCGCGTTTCCACGGTAACGGAGCCTGGTGCTCTGGTGCAGGCCGGCCCAGGCAGGGCTGTCGCTCCCCACCGCCACCCTCCCGTGCCCCGTCTCTCTTCTCAGCCCTGAAGCCACC
>NW_010390750.1:10282-13863 GCF_000710305.1 Buceros rhinoceros silvestris | reverse complement strand
TAAGCAGGGCCCGCCGGGGCTGTGGCGCAGATGGGAGACCGAGCTGCAGAGCGGAGAGGGGCCGCGGAGGGGGTGCGAGGGGAAAACCCCCCACAGCCGCTCCCTGACAGCCCGGCTGGCGTGGCTCTTGCAGATGTTCGCGCACTTGGACGGGGCTGCGAAGGTGCTGAAGGACGGGCTGGGAAGCCGAGAGCATCTCAGTAAATGAGGGAAGGGGCCTGAGGTCAGACGGCATTTCTTCCAGCTGCGTGGGGGGCTGGGAGCGACAGACCCCCAGAGCACAGTCAGAAACCTCAGAGCTGAGAGGATGCCCAGGGACAGCAGCCGTGGGAGGTACCAGCCAACAAGAACACAGCGAGCATAAAGCTTCTTGAAACCCAGCTTGTGAGGAAGGGCTGGAGAAACACCCCAGCGTCACAGCAGCCACATCGTTTCAGCCAAAACTGAACGAAACGAATGAAAACTGATTAAACTCATCCCCTGCTGACTCGGACACTGATCGCCCCTGCCCGGCTCGCTCAGCTTCTCAAAGCCTTCCCTCCTCGCTGAGCTTATGTCCACTGATGATCCCTGAGGAGAAACCCGAGGCCGCTGTGTTTCTGGCCCCAACTATAGCCGTGCTCAGGAAGCTGCAGCAAAGACGCTGGCCAAGGAGCATCTCTAGTTGCTGCCACATCCTATCTCAAGTTTTCAAAGACCAAAAATAGCGATTGTACCGCTACCTTAAATAGTAACTAGGTAAATTGTGTTAAAATGCAACAGGATCCCACAGAAGGGGTACAGAGGAGAAATGCGCAGCATTTGGGTGGAAAACGCCACGCTCCCATACCACCGCGTGCAGAGCTGGGCGGTTGGCTGCTAGGTCAGAAGGGACCCTAAAGCAGCCGTTATGCTCACAGCTTTGATCGTGCTGAAATAACCCTGCCACAACTGTGTCCCAGCATTGGGATCTCATCCTTTTACAAGATATTTGTGTTTTTAGGCAGCGTTCAGGGTGCTGGTGTGAATCTCTGCCCCAGGCTGCATCAGCTGCCTCATCTGGCTGCGCAGCTGTTTTCCCGCATAACTACAGTTCTTTTTCTTCTGAAGGCTTGGGAAGAAGGTGGCTTGAAACAAGACAAGGTTGACCTTTTCTAAAGACCCATCCACTGTTACCTCTGTTCTCAGCATAGACCCAGCATCTCTGGTGTTAACCATCCTTAAAAGTCACATCCTAACAAGGGACCCCTGGTTCCAAGCTCTGCCTCACGCAGCAGCTTTCCGTAACAAGCTGATGACCCCATCCTCCCTGCCCTCAGCCCCTTCTTCAAGGACCTGCCCCAAGGGGGGAAGCTAAACAAGAGTTTGATTCCCAGCGAATCAGCTGCTCCACCCTGGCCCATAGCTATCAGCAACAATCCCTTCACAAACCTATTCCCATTTGGTATGAAAAGGCTACAGCAGTGTTTGAAGGCTGAGTGAGCCCCCATTACCCTTTTTCCCCTTGTCACAACAGTCCTTTTCCTGCCCTTGGTCCTGGGGAGAATGGCCCATGGGACCCTGTCTGTGGCTCACAGCATCCCTGTGCTGCAAGAGGGTGCACTGAGCCCAGGCATGGCATTGCCCAAAACACCAACCAGCCAAGCAGAGCTCACGGGGGATAGGATACACTGGGAAGGATGGGGTGCAGAGGAAAGCGCACTCAGTCCCATTCATATTGCTGTACAAGGACTCGGGTGATTGCCAGCAGGTCAAAAAGGTCCCTGGGGAGTCAGAGGCTTTGGAAAGAGCAGAATTCCACCTTTTCCAGTCCCACAATGGTAATCCCTCCTGTAGCCAAAGCCCATCCTTTTAAGATGTTTGGGTCTCCAGGCAGCTTGAGCTTTCACGTCCTGGGCCACAGACTGCATAATGCTGGAGGGTGTCGCTGTCCCATATCAGGTCTGCTATCCTGTTGTCCTGTTGGCTTCTTGTTTTGTTTCAAGCCATTTTTCCCAGTTCCCAAGGCCCAGTGCTGACCCATCAATTCATGTCCCTTAGAAAAACCCCTTTCCAGTCCATCCCTACATTTTCAAGGTGGTATCCAACCATCTTCCTGTTAGCTCAACCTTAAAGCCACATCCTAACAAGGGCCACCTGGTCCCAAGCTCGGATTCACCCAGCAGCATCTCATGACAACCTGAAAACACACCTGACAGTCCCACTCCTGAGACCTGACAGACTTGATGTAAGACCGTGTTAGCCTAAATCCTGCAGCTTCTTAGCAGGGGAAAGACTGTATGTATGCAGCCATCAATGGCATGGCCAGGCAGTTTGGGACACACCCTGTCCACCATGCAACCTCCCAGAGCACCCATGCGGAGCATCCTGCAGCTGCAGCACCTCAAAAAGGCTGCCAGCCCTCTACAACGACGCTCAGCCCCCATTCCCCCTGCCCCACCAGACAGCCAACAGATGCAAAGACATAACGGTGGTGTGCATAGCGATTGTGGTTAGATTTTATTGGATTGTTTGTTTTGTTTTTAACCCATAGTATTGTTATAATACAAAATATACAGACTGGAGATGTCAAGCGGGTTGTGGGTCACCATGCCCTGGGGTGGGAGGTCACGCCATGCGACCTGCAGCGTGAGGGAGGAGGCGGCATCTGCTCCACATGGTGGGGGACGGTGGGTACCCCAAAGACCCTGGGAGGAGGGAGGATGGGGACAAGGAGACAGGAGGGGTAAGGGTCAGGATACCTGCCCTCCCACCCTTGGGAGACTGCAAGTGGGAGCTCAGCCCCACGGCAAACCCAGTAACAGGACTGTGAGATGAACAACGTGTTGAATGAACCTAAAAAACACATCACGTTTGCAAGGGCTGGGCCAGGGACGGTCCCACTGGGGAGCAGCCCTGCAGCTTTGGCTCAGAGCCCTGGCGAGGGTTTCTAACGGCTTTGACACCAGGGGCTTAGCCTGGGTCTGGGGCCTGGCCCAGCATGGGGACCAGCCTTGCTCATCCCTTCCGCTTTGATCCCAGATACCACAGCCTGGGCCAGCCCTGCGTGCCCTTGGCTGCTAGGGATGTGAAGGCTGGAGGAGCAGAGCCGGGAGCTACTGGGTGCATTCCCAGTGCCTGTGGGATTGCACGGAGGGGCTCCTGGGATGGGTATGGGGTCATTAGCCCATGGGCTTCACTGTCCCAGGTATGACCCGGAGGGTTATATGGGCAGGACAGGCCTGCCTGCACTCGACCAGCTCCGAGGAGCTGGTGGTGACAGAGACATGGGGAACCCCAGGGTGCTGGCTCCATCCCTGGGGTCCCAAGGCAGGCTCTCACATGGCCATGCCAGGAGAAGGGGCTGAGCTCACCCTGCCCCAAGGTGACCCTCCAGCCCACTGGCATGACAGCAATGACTCCTGGCCAGCTCCAGCCTCAACTTTCTCCCTGAGGAGCTGCCAGCTCAGCCGTGCCCCCAGCACAAGGCTGTGCCTGTGAGGCCACCTCTCTGCCTCATTGCGTGCTCCCCAGGCAGCGGGTGGGCTGGCATGGGCCAGGCTCAGCAGCAGGGAAGGTCAGCAGCAAATGATGCCAGGAAAGTGGCTGTGAGACCCAATGGC
>NW_010390750.1:9677-10197 GCF_000710305.1 Buceros rhinoceros silvestris | reverse complement strand
GGCCAGGCTCAGCAGCGGGGAAGGTCAGCAGCAAATGATGCCAGGAAAGGGGCTGTGAGACCCAATGGCCAGGGTGGCATCTGGAGCCCAGCACACCTCCTTCCTCCACGCGTACCCATACCCTGGTTGCCATGTCCTTGGGGAGAGTTGGGAAGGGCATCTCTCCACTGGAGCCTCAAAGTGGGTCCCTGAGGTCTCCTGTGTGCCAGCAACCAAACCTCAAGCGACAGGGGCTGAGGTTGCTGCACTCCCATCCTGGTTGCAGCATCCTCCATTCTCGGAGACCAGTGCCACAAGAAGGCACCTTGAGGTCCCTTTCGTCTCCCCTCTCCCCATGTCAGGATGAGCCTCCTAGGTCTAACTGGGCCCCCGAGGATCAGGGGCTGCTCCCCACAGCTCATGCAGTGATGAACCCTGAGTACCCATGCCCATGCAGCTGCCTTCTCCAGGCATGGCCCCTCTACCCACCCATTGGCCCAGAGGCTGGGGAAAGATGGGGGCCAGCCGCCCATGGCCGGCC
>NW_010390750.1:6946-9613 GCF_000710305.1 Buceros rhinoceros silvestris | reverse complement strand
CCCTCTCCCCACCCATTGGCCCAGAGGCTGGGCAAGGATGGTGGCCAGCAGCTCATGGCTGACATGCCGGACACGCTCCCCCTGGCAGGGCACAGCCAGGGCGGGGGAGGAAGCTGAGGCACTGGTGCCCTTTGCAAGACTTTATTAGTTTCTAGACAGCATCGCTGGACGGTTTGAGCTGGAGCCGGTGCTGGGGGCTTCCAGGGCTGGGGAGGGTCAGGGGTGGGGGACCTGTGGCTGCACGGGGTGCTGTGCATGGGGGAAGCCTCTATTGCAGCTCGAGGCTGCAGTTTCCCTGCCAGGAAGGGGTGCAGGGAGATCATCCAGGCCAAACGCTCACCCCATGCCAGCCGTGTCCGCACTCCGACATCTAGGAGCACCTGCTTGGGATTCCCCGAGGAAGGCAGAGCCAGCCCAGGGGGAAAGGAAGATCCCAGCACCAACCATGTCTCTGGGAAATGAGGTCCCTTCCCACAGGGGTGTCTGTGCAGCCGGCAGAGGGAAGGCTCGAAGGAAAAGTCAAGAGAGAAGCAGGTTCTGGGCCCAGCAGCAGGAGAGCTCAGCTGGAGGCAGGTCCAGGAGCTAAATCACGTTGTCAAAGAGCTGCATGGACCGCATGATGTTCTCATCCTGCAGAGAGAAGGTGGAAAGCAAACAGGTTGGGCACAGAACAGCAGTCTGGGCAGCCCCCCTCAAACCTGACTCTACCCTCATGGCAACTCTGACCCATGGAACAAGAGCCCCAGGGATTACAGGCAGTTTCCAAGCCCTACTGGGATGCACAGCTCTCCTTATCTGCACAGGGATGCCAGCACAAATACGGTTCCCAAGCAGAGCCCCAGCCTTGCCCCTGGGAGCCCTGTCTTCACCCCCTCTCTGCAATGGGGAGGAGGGCAATGGGGGAAGAGAGGTCTCCAAGGGACAGGGAGGTGGCCCAACTCCAGAGCAGAGCTGCTGATGGCTTTACCTTCTGGCAGGACTCCAGGAACTCCTCAATTGTCACCACGCCGTCCTTGTTTCGGTCCATTTTCTGCATTCAAGCACAATATGATGGCATGGCAGGGACAGCTGCAGCCCCTGGGAGAGCCCAGCACCCCCTGCCTGGGTCCTGCGGGAGCTGGACACAGCACACCCCTGCCCCAGCCATCCCCAAGCACCTGGCAGGACCAGGATGGCCTTTTCTCTTCCTGGCTCCAGCACAGCCCTGCTTCATCCCCAGCGTGGGGTGTTTTCTCCTGCACCACACCAGGTTTTGGGCAGCCACTGGCTCTGTGCTGGAGCTTTTCTTCTCCAGGACGTGCTCAGCTCACCTGGAAAAAGTTCTCCACATGCTCCCGGGGTGCTTCCTCCCGCATGGCCGGGTAGGTGTATTTGCCCATCATGTCATAGATGGACTTCATGATGTCCAGCATTTCCTGGAGGGAAGGTAAGCAGGGTTGCAGGGTCAATACAATGCTCTGTCTTCATGTGATCCCCAATCCACACCTTTTTTGTGACGCTCCTGAAGGACTTGTGAAGTGCTCAGGTGTGTTCCTGCCAGCTCCTTGCAGTGTGGAGCTGTGTGTGTGCCTGCACATGTGATGGAACCCCAAAGCAGCACACCCCTCATCCACCCTTCATCCCACAGACACACCAGTGCCAGGAGGGATCTATCTGCAAAGCTGAGCTCAGTAAATACTGACCCCTCACACCTCTTGTCCAGAGCTCAGCCAATGCCCCCGAGTCCTGCCCTTGTCCCTGCTGGGCACAGACCTGTGCTGGCCCAAGGGACCAGCCTGGACACCTCCATCCCACCTCTTTGGTGATGCAGCCATCTTTGTTCAGGTCGTAGAGGTTGAAGGCCCAGTTCAGGCGATCGTCAATGGTGCCCCGTAGGATGATGGACAGCCCAGACACAAAGTCCTGCAAGGATGGACAAGGCAGCTGGATGGGAATTACGGCCACAAACGCTCTCATGGACACAGAGGGCACAGCCCCGCTTGTCCCTCCTGCAGAGGGAGAACTCAGCTCCCAAGGCAGGTGTGCTGACAAGGGAAATGTTGAGTATCCAAAAGTGCCTGGCGAAAACCGATTGCTTGTCCCCAAATACGTCCCACGCTAGTCCCTTGGGTCACAGCACCCAAGAGGACAACATTCATCAGGACCTGTTGTTCAGCCAAAGCCAGCCATGGCTGTATCTGCCAGTCTGGGTACCTACAAGACAGTAGCCAGAAAATACAGAAAATGCCCTTTTTCATTGTTTTTTCACTTTTATTCCACCACTTCTGGGAATTTAACTCCACCAGCCCCTGCGAAGCAATCCATCCCTCTGCAACAGCAATGCTGCTCAGCCCAGCCTGCGGTACCTGCAAGGAAGTACACTCCCTGCCCTAGTGCCACCCCTTCCTTGGTCACAGCTCACCTCGAAGCTGACGGAGCCATCGTGGTCAGTGTCAAAGGCATTGAAGAGAAAGGTGGCGTACGTGCTGGAGTCTGTGGGGAAGCACGAGACAGCATGAGGGCATGCTGTGTGACACCTGTCTGCAGAGGCACCTGTGCAGGGCATGGGGATGGGGACAGAGATGGGCACTCACCTCCCTGTGGGAAGAACTGTGAGTAGATCTGCTTGAAGTTTTCTTCATTGACGATGCCGCTCGGGCATTCCTTACAGGGAAAGCCGTGGCGGCA
>NW_010390750.1:2291-6918 GCF_000710305.1 Buceros rhinoceros silvestris | reverse complement strand
TCATGGCCGTGCCCGCGCGGCCTTCCCGCCGAGGACAAGCCATAGTGTCACCTCCATTGTGGAGAGGGGCTGAACACCCCCCTAAATCCCTATGGCTCCCTTGCCTCACTCCCCAGCCCTTTGCTGCCTGGTGGGGTGGCTGGTAAGGCTGCTTGGAGCATCTGCCTGATTTTGTGGGCTGCAACCTTTGCTGGAGGGGCTCTGCATCCCAGGCACTCAAGCAAGGAGGTTCTTTGCACCCAAGGGATGGAGTGCTGGATCAGGCCTCCCTGCTGAGCTCCCTGGAGGCGGGATCAGGCCATAGCCTGATATAAACTTCAACTCCAAGGTCCGAAAGCCTTTGCAAACCCTGGGCACCGCTGGGTGTGAAGCACTCTCCAAGGTGGTCATGGCAATGGAGGTGGGGGGGTTAGCAAAGCTGGTCAAGGGGTACTTACATTCTTGAAGCCTCGGTACAGGACCTGCAGCTCTTTGCGGGTGAACTTGGTCTGCTCCTGGAGCTGCTCCAGCCCCTCAGGGCGGTGGCAGACGGTGGAGAGCTCAAACTCATCCTCAACGCTGTCTGCAAGGAACCCAGGGGAAGAGAGGGCAGCTGAGGCCAGCACCATCCCGCCCTGCCCTGCTGTGCCGGGGGGCAGGAGAGGCACCTTGCGCAGCACACCCTGTCCTCTCACACCTGCCCAGGGTGACACCTTTTTGGGGTGCCCTGCTCAGCCAGAGCTGGGTCTATGCTTGGGGTGCAGACTAGCAGCTGACACTGGGCACAGCTAACACAGCCCAGGCTGGGCAGAAAGGGGGTGTGAAACCCCCACAAGGCTGAGACTCTTCCCGCCCACCCTTCTCCTCCCCCTAGCACAGGCATCTGTCTTGTGGAGCCGAGACCTTGGACATCTTGCAGGTCTGTACTGCATCAGGGCTCACGTCCAGCAGGAGAGCTGTCCCTCAGAACCCCCAGCCCCAAATGGCCCCCCGGCCTTGTCTCGACCCCATCTTGCCTGCTATGCTACCCCTTCATCGATCGCTTCTCCCCACCAACTGGCAAGCTGCACGATCCCAGACCCCACTGCAACCGAGAGGGGCTGTGGCCCCACAGTGGGTACCCCCCACTCCATGGGGTGAATCAGCCCCTGCCCCTCCATACTCACCTCTTCTCCCAGGAGGGAACAGCTCACACCATGGGGCACGGGGAGACCCCAGCCAGGGGCTTGGGCTCACCAAGGGGCTGAGCACACCCAGTGCAGGGAGGGTAGGGGGCTCCGGGCAGCTCTGCACTCACTCCCTGCCCAGCCCCTTTCGCCCCACCCCGCATCACACCTCCATCTCCAAACCAACACTGAGTTTTGAGCAACAACCCCCCAGCCCTTAAACCAGCACTGGGAGGGTCCCACTGCTCCAAGCCAGCTCCAAAGCGGGGCTCGCCGCAGTGCATCTGTGGGAGCCACTCTGGGGAGATGGAAAGGGGGAAAACCAGCCTTGAAGCAGGCGAGGACAGAGGTGGGTGTGGAGCCCATTGGATCGGAGCCCTCTGGGTCAGGACTGATCCTAACAGCCCCAAACCCAGGGCAAGGGAGTGATGGAGGCATCCCCTTCCCACAGGTAGGGCCAAGGCGGAGGGCAGGCAGCAGCACCGCCAGGGACACACACACACAAAGGCAAGAAGAAGCACTTGCTTTCGCTGAGCGAGGGGATGGATTTGGGCCGGCAGCAGGGCAGCAGTTTGAGGAATCGCTGCTTCAGCGCTTTTTTAGTTTGGCCCGGCGGGTTGCCTGGAAGAAAGAAGGAGTCACCAAGCAGAAGAAGAGTTAACAGAGCAGCGGCCCCCGGACCCGGCAGGCAGCAGGGTTGGGCACCCAGCGCGGGCTGCAGAGGCAGCACATGCAGTGTGAGGGTGGAGGAGCAGGAAGGCAAAGCCCAGCCCAGGCTCTGCTCAGCCTTTCAGCTTCATCCCAGGACAAACCCGGCACTGGAATTTCCCTCCTTGGGAAGGATGGGGACAGCAAAGGGGGAACCCTGCTGGGCTACCCACACCCAGCACCTCCGCATCCCCCCTTGGAGCATGCCGGGGTGTGCTGAAGACACCCAGCAACCCAGAGACCCAGGGCTGGACTCTCCCCGTTAGCCTCAAAGCCAAATACCTGCTCTCTGGGGACCCTTCCCTTCCCGCAGGGCTGTGCAGGGAGGCAGGGCAGGATGGAGCCCAAGAAACAGCCCGTGGCGGAGCCAGAGCATTGGATCCTCCCCAGAGCTCGGCGCCGGGTTTGATCCTGCTGGCACCGACGGGTGAACGTGAAGCATGCACCGAACCCAGCCATGCAGCCTGGACTGCAGCATGCACCCCCGCCCCAGCACGGCACTGGCATCCGAGCCCAGGGACCTGCTTTGAGACAGCCAGAATGGGAACAGTGCTCAGGGCTTTGCCTCAGCCAGGCTGTGGGGCAGGGTGAGGGGCTCCCCACATCAGCCTGGCCCATGGCCATCGCTTCCAAGAGGCTCTGCATTTATAGCAGGTCCCCTCACCGCACAGACCCGACCCCCCACACCCTACTTCCCCATCTGGACCCCAATGGCTTTGCTCAGCCCCATCTCTCCCAGCTGGCACTGCCCCATGGCTGCAAAACCCTCTCCCTCCCTTCCTGCAGGGCCCCAAGCCAGCAAACTCAGCACACAACTAATGCCACAGGCGGAGAGGGGAGGAAGAGGAGGGGATGAAGGCTGTGCTGGGCTCCAGGCAGACAGCAGTGTAGGGTAGCAATGGGGTGAAAGGTGCAAAGTCCCTTTGGGGCTCTGCTGACACTGCATTTGCTCCAAGCGTCTTGGACATCTACAAGCAGCAAGTCATGACGCCTACATGTCCCAAGCCCTGGTTTTGGGGTGGTTTCTCTAGAGCCTGGCAGGTGGGGCTTCTCCAGCTGCTTTCTCAACCTTGTGGGGCTAAGCTGAGCCCCAGGTGCTGGGGAAATGATGCTGCATGGTACCCAGCTCCAGGACAGGGATGGGGGTCCGCATCTAGCAACCCCTGCTAAGCAGGTCACTCCCCAAGTGCCCACAGGCAGGACATGGGACCCTTTGAGCTCACACCAAGGCAGCAACATCACTCTGGAACGATGGAGGACAGCTCCAGGAGGTCATTGTCCCAGCAGGATACCACACAAAACCACTCAGAGAGGGCAAACTTATCTCCAGGGAAGTGGCATCCACAGCAGAGTGCCAGTGACATGCAAACTCATGGGGTGACAGGGCGAGGGCCGGGATCTTGGCTCTGGCAGGATAGCACAGCCTGGCTCCTGTCTGCTCCGGGGTTTGAAGGCAGGTGAGAAAAGGCTTTTTCCTTGCTAGAAGTGGGCATCACTTGCGCATAAAACATGGTTTTGGCCCAGCTACTTTTCTAGGGCTTTAATCTGCAGAGGGAAAGGGAAATTGCACCTTTCAGCCTTCCAAGGATGCTCTGGGGCTAGGTCCCTCCATCAGAGCCGAGCTATGGAGACCTGGGAGGCGGGAGCAGCCCCTTTGCCCAGGGGAAAGGGACTAGATGGGCAGAGCAACACCCAACACGAGGGTGATGGACCAGGGGAGAGAGCAGGGCGGGAGGGAAACCACACAGCGAGAGATGCAACAGAGAGTAAACTGTGGTTGGACTCACAGGGGCAGCAGGTATAGGCGCGTGCAGTAGGTCAGGTCAGGTGCAAGTTACACTTTAGTTTGTTATAAAGAAGGAAAAAGAAAAAAAAAAAGGAAAAAGAACATGGGTGTTTTCTTAAGGAGGAAACCCAAGGGGGCCTGACTCCAGGGACCCCGGGGCAGGGGAGGAAGGACAGTCAGCACATGCAGCTTAACCACAGGATAGGGGTGACCAGGGCTGGAGTTTTGCTGTCCTGGCTTTGGTGTGCCTGAGGGCTTTGCTGAGGAGGACACAGGAGCCCCTTTCTGTCTGCAGCATCCAAACCACAAGTCTGGGTGCTCCCTGGGCTCCCCCTTAGTGGAGCCCGGCCACGTGCTGCCCTGATGGCCTCACAGACATCCCCAGCACAAAGCCCTGTCACTGCCAGTGACAGCTCCATTTCCAGACGTCTCTCTGCCCTCCACACTTCTGCAAGAGCCATCAAGGGGCCAGCACAACACAACACGATCCAACAGGAAGGGCTGGCAGGGTTTTATCTGCGGTGGGAGGTCTGCTGGGTTAAGTGGCTTGTCGCTTCCCATGCATCACTCCACATCCCAGTGACTTCAAAACACACACACGCACAAATCCTCCGAGCCCAAGCCTCCATCCTTGGGCAGCACCAAGAGGGGAAGGGATTTTCCATCCCCGCCTCTACACACTGTTGAAAAGAATCCTGGAGGCTGCTGGACACTGGCTCTGAAAGGGCCCACAGCATATTGATCTCTGATTCCAGCAAGTGACCACCACCAGTTCAGCCACCAGCAGCTGATGTGTCCTTGGGGGCTGGATCCAGCTAGTGCCACCATGTCAGGGGGTTACATGCTGCTGGGCTGCCACCCCTCTTCCCAGAGAGGACCTAAGACGGGGCTGCTCAGTGGTCTCCCTAGAGAGAAAGCAGGAGCTGGGCTCAGCCTGATGACCCCATATCCCTGACCAGACCATATCCCATATCCCTGCGCTCCCCAC
>NW_010390750.1:0-2167 GCF_000710305.1 Buceros rhinoceros silvestris | reverse complement strand
AGACCATATCCCATATCCCTGCGTTCCCCACAGAGCCACAAACACCAGTGGCCTCCCAGCAACAGCTGGCTGGGAAGACCAACCCACCCCTTCCACAGCACCCTCCTGCTAGAGAAGACCCTACAGTAACAAACCAACAGGCAGTGCCAAAACTCCCCTCTCACTCTCAGTAACCAGTCAATAAATCATCATCACGATGGGTGGAACATATGCCTCCCTAGGTGGTGAGACTCCCCTGCAGTGTCCCCAGCTCAGTGTCTGAGTGCGGCACTGTTCCAGGATAGAAGCAGAACACCAGCAGCCACAGGGTGGGTCACGCAGCTCCTACAGTCCTGTCTGGCCCTGTGGTCAACACCAGGTCAGTCAGAAGGAGCTGGTACCCCAGGGACAATCTGCCCCAGCATCCTGCCCTAGGAGCTGGGCTGGGGTGGCAGGAGGCAGCTGGGTGAGAGGACCCTCAGCCTTTTCACATCGCCTGACCAGGAAGCAGGAGGGTGAACCCCAATCAGTGTAGGGGGACAAGCCAGAAGAAGGGGTAGGGCAGGCCCAGGGGAGCATGGGGAAGGGGTCAGCAGTTCCCAGAACATGCTCTTTTCAGTGAAAGAGCTTCCAATCCCCTTCCAGAGCATCATCTTTTCCTGGGAGGCCAGAGGCACGTCCCCAAGCTCCCCCGACAGACCATGGCTTTGGGTCCATCTGGGCAGTGATGCTGAGCCTAGCTCTCCCTACGACCTGTGGCTCACAGTCGTCCCTGTGCAGGGCTCATCTCCGAGCAGGGTCCACTAGTCCCCAGCTCTGCTCCCCCTCCGCAGTGCCCAGCCTCAGGCAGTGCCACGTCCTGCTCAGGCACGGGGACCAAAGCTCTGCAGGGTCTGCTCTGAAGGCCAGCAGGAGGAAGAGACAGCAAAGTCCCCCAGCTGCCCTGGAGGGGGAGAGATGGTCAGGATGGGTCCCACCAGCAGCAGCTTTGCAAGTGACCCTCATCAGTCAGCAGTGACAGAGCTAAGCGTAACCGGGTCTGAGGTGCCTGCAACAGCCACTGGGGCCAGACGGTCATCCATTAAGAGAATGAAATCAGAGGTGGCATCTCCCAGGGCAGGGGACAGACAAAGACTGTCCTGGGAGTGGGGAGAGCCAGCAGGCATGAAGAAGCTGGGAGCAGCAAAGCTGCCAAGTGAGACCTGCAGGTCATGGCACAGCTGAGACTCTGACAAAGACTGTGCTGGGAGTGGTGAGAGCCAGCAGGCATGAAGAAGCTGGGAGCAGCAAAGCTGCCAAGTGAGACCTGCAGGTCATGGCACAGCTGAGACTCTGATGTTCCACAGTGCCAGAGAGAGGAGAGCGGGCCCCGAAGGCAGACAGGGGCATGGGCTAGAAGGGGCTGCAGGGCTCACAGCAGTGCTGTCCCCATTCCCATCCCTGGCCTGCAACAGTGCTCCCAGACAGCCTGGATATGCCCAGAGGAGAGGTCCGGCAGAGTAATAATTTCTCAGGCCACACCACATACAAGATACTGCGAGCAGGGAATGGGATGGGATACAAGTGCCAAAGGACGGTGGAGCTCAGGGGCTCCCCAAATGCAGCAGGTAAGGCTGCAGGTCTGGGACAGCCACGTGCATCGCCCTGCCACAAAACCCCTACACAGGGACACATTCTGCCCTGACCCCATCACCACCTCCATGGCAGGGATATCTCTGGCAGCAGGATCCAGCACATCCGAGGTGCCAGAGGAGCTACCCAAAAACTGCCCCAGGAGAGCAGCAGCTCCTCTTGGCTGCAGCCAGCATGCCCATAACAGAGCTGATGCTCTGCATGCCCATTACCCATCCATAGTCTCCCCAGTAAGACACAGGGACGAAGCCTGGACATGCTTCAGCCACAGCGCAGCCAAGGCAGCTCAAGGACATCTTCCATCATAAGGTGGTTGAAAGTACATCCTGGGCACAGCCCCCTCCTCCCCTCCCTGTGTTCAGCCACTAATTGATCCTCTGATCGCTCCTATCTGCATATCCTTCATCGCTGAGCTCCCATCCTGAGATCTGACTTCCTAGGAGGATGTGATCAAGCAGCCCATCACTCCCAAAGATACCCTGACTTTTCCAGCTCCCAAAACCGTAATGCCATGAGACATCCTCCCATACCCTAATGCCCCCTTCTTCCTCCCCCC
>NW_010390749.1:14297-15506 GCF_000710305.1 Buceros rhinoceros silvestris | reverse complement strand
CATCCTGTCTGTCCCTCCGGCACCACTCAGCTTTTCCAACTCTCTCCGGTTTAGACAGGAGGATGTTGGGGGGAAGTTCTGTGTTGACCACATTATTCCTGCATGTTTATCAGGGGAGGAAGCTGGCAAGGAATACTTAATTCTTCTGGCCATGGCTGAGGTAACCTGGACAGCATATCATATGCCTATGCTGTATGTAGTTGTTCAAGAAGGACTGTAAGATCCAGCTCTCCTGGATTGTATTAACTGCATTTACTAGCACAGGAACAGCATACTTAAGGATCGGATTTTTTGTGGATTTCTTTTTGCTTACCCGGTCATGTTCGTGCCCCACTTCCCTCAGTAGAAACAGCCTGTTGCTCTGTGCTTGTGCTAGATTTGCCTCACAACAGTCATCATGTTTCAAAGTGCGATAAGTACCACCAGCAGCAAGTGCATGTCCTTGCAGTTATGTTGGAATAGCAAACAGAGCTCTGTGTATGAAGCACTGTATGACAAGCAGCTGCCCTAGGCTTCTTGTTGGGCAACAATTTTTTCTTAGTAATGAATACCACTTCTTAATGCGTATGTTGTTTGCTTGTAATCTTGAAGTTGCTCAGGGTGTTTTGGTTTTGTTATTCGTAGTGTAGGTTCCTTGTTAGCAAGCCAGGTCTCGCTTCAGCTGGATTGCTGTGCTGGTTATTTAGCATGTTGTGCTCTCAAGAGGAAGGTTGTGTTATCCATGTGTTTGTGAGGACTTTCAGCTCAGTTTAATGTCGCAGCAGAAAGTGCTTGAATATTTCCTTTTGTGGTGCAGTTCAGCTATCTCCGTTTACTCAGATGATGGTAAGATACATGAGGTCAGGTGAAGGCTGGCTTTTCTATGTTTGTGAGTAACATCGCTTTCCTTAGAGGATCATTTGTGGAAGAAAGTAAATTATATTATATTTATATTGCTTGTTAAACTGTGATAGAGCAAACGTGATGTGTCAAAATTGAGCAGCGTGTGGAAAAAATGACTAGAGGTACATTTCTTCAGGTCTGTTGAAGGGTGACCATCATTTTCTGTTATAGTGCCTGGGACTTTAGAATAATATTATGTTATGTTTTTTTCTTATTTTTAAACGTGAGTGCTTGGTTGGTCATTACACATTAGGTGATAAAAAACAAAGTGTGGGGGGGGTGTGTGTGTTTTGTTTTTTTTTTTTTTTTTTTTTTTATTTTGGGTGG
>NW_010390749.1:0-14247 GCF_000710305.1 Buceros rhinoceros silvestris | reverse complement strand
TGTTGTTTTTTTTTTTTTTTTTTTTTTTTTTTTCTTTTAATTTAGGCTGGCTCAGGGAAACATGGGACTGTGCTCTGGCCTTATTTCCAGGCTCTTTTCATTCACATTGCACAATTTGGGGCAAGTAAGCAACTATGGCTGCAGTTTCAGCCTGTAAAATATGTATTATCTCTTTTGTGTAGCTGTGCGGTGCAATTGAAGGGAGGGCACCAAGTCAAATCTGAGATTTTCCAATACGAAATGGAAGAGCATTAAGAAGTGTTCTTCAGGGACCAGGAAGGCGACTTTATTAAGTTAACATGTAGTTGAAATATACTTGGCATCTTTTAGTATTTTTCTTCTGGTAGCATAGAATTTAATTGTTCCCAGTCCCAACAAGGGAGTTTCCATGCCTGGAGTTTAGATGTATAATCTCCTTTCCTATACCACCTCCCCACCATCCCCCTCCTTTCTAATGTATCCTGATACTTTTAGATTAAGGTTAATTCAGTTTATAATTTATTCTTGAAATGCTAAGTTGCTTATTTCCTGCAATGGTGACTCGTTTGTGTCTGTCTATAAGCTAACAGAAAAAAAGCCTGCTATCTGGAAATTATACATAAATATTACTTAATGACAGATTCCTTCCTGTTCTGCAATAGCAGTTCATGCACTCATTCCACTTTCCCACCTCCCAGATAACTCTCACAGGTTTAATGACTGCATTCAAGGCAGCATTTTAATTTTCTTAAGTTTCTGTTTCTGTTTTTAACACTAAGAATGCTTCTGTTTTTAACGCTGATTTTTTTTGTTTTTTGTTTTTTCATTGGTCTGTAAATTACCCATCTAGTGCTTAGTAGCTTCAGTTTTATGAATGCGGGATTGTTTTGGCTCCCTGTACATGCAGCAAACACAATTACAAAATTGTGTTCTTTAACATAATAAAAACAAATTAACTGTTTTTAAGTAGCTTGTACACTCACTGAGGTGTCTGTAAACAAATTTAGTAAAGTCTCATTTAGAGGGAGGGGAACAGATACTGAGTCTCACCATCAGAATTGGCTTAAGCTTGCAGTTAAACACCATCAGAACTGCCAAGCTAGTGTGGTAAAGGAAGGAAAGGTAAGAAGATTGGAAGAAAGGCTGGACATCTCATCTTCCAATGCAAGTTTCTGTATTGTGCAGGGGCTTATCCCACTTTCACATTTTTAAAATAAGGAAGAAGTGTTAAGAGTTTTTTTTTATGAGGTAATTGTGGTGGATTGAAAAGTAATTCTGCAGTGCACAAACACTGTGGAAACATGAGGGCTGTGTAAATCTCGTAAGGAGAGACAACCAGCTTCTACCATTACAGCTTAACTTCTTTCTCAGCTCTACATAGCTTGAGACTTCTCAGACTGTGCTCACCTTGGTATGTCGCTGCTGGCTGTTGTAAACTTCTGTCTCTTGAGTTTCCTGCTCTTTAAAATCAGTGGGTAGTTAGCTGAGGTGCTGCTGTTCTGTGCTGCTGGAGATCTGAACTTCCTTGCAGGGCACATGAGTTTGCCACAAATGTCTGTAATAGGACTGCATGAAGTTTGTATGGAAGCTCTTCCTTCAGTAAGATTCAGAGGGGTGATTTTAAATATGGAAGCCATAAATGGCCCTGACGATAGCCGGTTTTACTTTCTGAAAAGTAGGAGCCTGTGTTCTTGTGACAAGATGCTCGGGACCTTGTGGGATCACATCTTTTACACTTTAATAACTCAGTTGTTTGCAGTAGGATTGCTCCCAGATTTTGTCAACACATGATGGCAGTTTGACTAAACATGCCGCCACCACAGCCTCTGTTTTTGGGGGGTGTGTGGGGGATTTTGGATGAACTATCAGTTTTCATGCACAGCTGAAATACATCTTCTTTTCAAGTATGTTTGAGTAATCCATAGCGATTAAGCAAAACAAGTAGGAAAGAATGTGGTCTTGCTGTATGCTGTGATTGTAATGACCCCCTCTTTGAAATAAATCAGTTGTTTGTCAGAAGACTCATGTCTGCATAAGCGCACAGCATTGCGGCAGACAGGAAGTGCCCTAGTCTGTTGACCTTGTCTCCCAGGGAAAATCAAAGCTCTCATTAAATTAAATAAAAAAAAAAAAAAGAAACCAACTTGTCTTGGTGGAAGACAAAGGCAATAAAATGTATAACCTCTGTTTTTTTTAAATTCATGAATGTGCAATCTGGTATTTAAATTGCTTTTAATATAGCTGAAAAGAGTGAGGTCAGATGTATTTACTTAGGCCTGTATTACACTCCACAAGGGTGAACAGGAAATGGTTTAAAGGAATGCCAAGAAGCCCCTATTCCCTAACCAATTCCCTTGTCTTCTTTTAACCAGCCTTATTTCACATTGCATGCTTCAGCTGCTGTGAGCATTTCTGGGTTGAGAATAGGGGAAGGTTTCTTAAGTTACATCATCCAAGTCACATTGCCTGCAATTTAAGAAGAAAACGGAATGGATTTTAAATACAGCTATATACAGACCAGGTGTGGGCAAACTGAGGTTTTGCTATTTGCATCTCTGATCTGTTAGAAGTGGTGGGATTGCTATCTTATTAACACAAGAAATGGTGATAGTTTAATGTGACAAGAATATTCATCGCAATTTCCAACCCTTACCACTGTTTTCAGGAATTTGCAGTTTGAATTTATGCAGTACAATCTCCATTTATTCACTTTATTCCATGAATTTTAATATGTCCGTTTCTAGCTAGTTTTTTCTTCAAAGCAGCCTTTTTTCCCTCAAGTCTCCTGCTGCAAAAGGAAGTCTAGAAAATAGAAAAAAGCCAAATAATGCCATTCATGCTCTTACAAACTATAAAAAACCAAATAAAAATTAATTTAAATTCTTTGAAGTGTTTTTGTATAGTACACTCACTGAAATATTTAAGACTATGTTTGTATCTCTTTGCTGATTTTGTTTGTCACCTTGAAACACAAAGGAACATCTTGTAGAAGGGTGAAACTGGAAGTAGATATTCCAGAGAGCTGCAGGGGGAGTAGCTTGCTTTCTGGGGAGGCAGTGACCTGTACACAGCATGATCTTGGACTTCTTGTAATTCCTGGGTGAGTAGGTAAGGCAAGTCCGTTCCTCTGTGGGGAAGGTTACTGGGCAGAGCAGGTCACCCTTCATCTGTCCAGAGGCTTTGGACAGATGAAAATAACACTGCCTTAACACCTGGCTTCTTGTTTAAGAGCTCATAGATCTTTTCATACCCTCTGCAGTTGTGTATGTGTATGTTGTGTATGCAATGAGTGTACCCATTGGCTGGTTAATAGGGCAGTTCTTGCAATGAAGTTTGCCAGAGTGCTGCCACACTGAACATGCAAGGCTAAACCAGAAATGTACTGAGTTCCTTCAAAGAGTGTGTGTGATGTGAATTTTTTATAGTCTTTCTCTTCATGAGTCATTTCAAACACATACACATAAGTGTAAGTTCCAAAACTAACCTACAGCTTATCTTAAAATATCCTTAAATAGACACATTAGACATTATCCTGTGCTCCTTCAAACTTGGATATCAACCCAAGATGTCTCAAGTGTGACAAAACTATATAAGCTGGCTAGTAGTTTTGGTACGCTTTCGGGAGTTTGAACTTAGAAATGTTTGTCTCCTGTCTTGTTCAGAAGACACGGTTGTAACTTTTGTGGCTTTTGAACACAATGATTTGGCTTTCCAGAGTTCAGCAGCTTTGTTGACTGCCTCGGTTAGATGATCTCTTGTAACAGTGTTTACAGAAGTTAGAAATATTTGCACAACAGTAGTTATTAAAGAGGACTAGGAGCTCTGATTATGAAATCTAACACCTATAGCAGTAATTAACGCTGAATGGTTGGTTGGAAGGCATGTAATATGCTCAGAATCTACAATTAGGACTGAGTGCATACTGCATGACATCAAAACATTGGTGGCTGAATACTGTAACTCATTAGGCATGTGGGCAGGACCTTATAATGAAATTAGAGGGTCTTCTCCAGTCTTTCTGACATTTGTAATTCTAGACTTAATTGGTGTTTCATGCAATTAATCCTTATCAAACGTGCAATTTGTTGCAGCTTTGGGTGTAAGGGGAGACTCAATTAAAAAGCACTCCTCCCTCCCCCTGCATTTCTGTTCAGTTTTCTATTTGTTTTGGGGCTGTTTTAGTAGGGGAAGATATTAGGAAAGAAGACAGCCTAGCATTTTTCTTTCTACTTCAGGAGTACTCTGGCAAAGTTAGCTTGAGACCTGAGTTGGATCTTTAACACTGCTTGCCTCCTGCAGAGGTGGGGAAGTCACTTCAGTCTCTTCTTGTGGGAAATTTTGTGTGACATTTGAGATTGTCTATCAGTGCTGAGCCCTGGAGAAAAGTTCTTGGTTGGAAGCAAAACAAACAAAAAGAAACCCAAAGGAAAATAAAATATGTCTATTGACATGAAGTCTGTGTTTTATTTGAACTAGAAAAATAGGAGCTTGCACTGACATGAATCATCATCCATGTTCTGTTCCTTGTTTTCTCTAGCTGATAGTGGGTGGAGTTCCAAAGTATTTCAAGCTAAACTAACTTCAGAAGAGACTGACTTGGGAGAGAGTTACCATCAGCCTGGGCCTCCATTGTCCTACAGCAGCTTTGAGGATGTTTTTGGCATTTCTTCATGTGGCTTTTTCACACTGCCCTTGAGGCATTGTGCTTACCAATAGATCCTAGTTGTTGTTGCTGCTATAATGAAAAGCATCATTGCTAAGCCGTGCCTTCTTTCCTCTTTCCGTATCCCTTTGCTGTTCCCCGCAAGCTTATTATGTATTTGTACCAGAGTACTGGGCCAGGATCTTGCTATGCTTAGTGCAGTTATTTTTGTTCCCTCTTCTTGCCCTTGCAGTTTGAGGGGTTATTCTCTTACACAGTTTCATTCCAAAATGAAAGCCACATTTCTCTCCTGTAAAATACCGGAACACAGTTGATCGTACCTAAAATAGACACCGTGCTTGTTTGTGAACCAGCGGGGAAATGTGATTTGTGCTATGCAGACTTTCTGAACGTTAATAAATTCCAATCACCCAAGTTGATGAAAGACACACATTATCTGTTCCTGGCAAGAATTGTATTGCATCTAATTAGGCCCAAGTTTAGAACGTAGCATTTCATGAGCAAAGTTAATTACAATGTTCTTAGTCTTTGTTACAAAAAAGCCTAGTGGTGGGGAAAATCAGCAGTTGATATTAATTTGTACTCCCTTACTTCATGCTTAACTGTCTCAGTCTTTTAGTATGTAAGCTTGCCAGACCTGCCATGCACTGAAGTTGCTGGGGAGAACATAATTCAGCTGATGAGACTGAGAGGGAGAGAATCCCATTCCCAGAAGTAGAAAGCAGTGTGGTTAACTCTGTAGTGTTCTCGCAGTTCTCCATCCTCAGTGACTCAAAGAGAGTGTCTCTAAGGGTCTTAATCAACTGAATTTTCATATGTGAGATGATGAGCTGGAGTTACTGCAGTGGGTGTTAGAAGTCCCAAACACATTTCTGTTACTGTCTCCCTTACCTTCCTCCTTGGTCCCCCAAATTAAATCTCTTTTCCTAGTCAAAAGTCTGCCTGATTTTTGTTGTAAATGACTACATATTCTGTAAAACTTGTAAGGAAACAAAGCAACCCTTTTAAGAAACATTGTAAAAGCATTTTTGCAATGCTTCTTGAGATTGGGCAGTCAGTCTCGGATTTCTTAGATTTCACAAGGTCCTTTGAGTAGCAGAACTAGTGAAGCCTGGCCTCCCTGCATGGTTGTTTCATACTCCTCCTCCACCTCATCAGAGTACCTGTGGATTTCCCAGTCTGGCCTTCAGTGTCTGCCTTTTCTGCTCTTCATTTGGTATTACATGTAGAGGCAAATCTCACCGCTGTCCCCCGTGTGCTGGCAGTGCATCAGGCAGTGTCTGCTTGGGCTGTTCCAAATTACTAAAGCAGGTAATGCAGTAAGCTGTTCTGTGTTTGACAGATCAAACAAAACAGCTAAGCTGATGCTGCAGCCTTTGGTGGCAACACTGTCTTATTCTTGTTGACATAATCGCTGTTTTTTGTGAAACCTGAATGAGTTTGTTTATCTTGGAGACTGCTCCCTAGCTTTCAGTATTCTTGGTGTAGATGTACTGGTATAGAATGATTGCATCTTGATGGGGGTGGGGGGAGGAACTGTCAACAAATTAAAAGCTATTTCAAAAGAAATACTTTTGAAACAAGGACAGGACCCTCAAACCTGTATTGATGAGTTTGCTAAAACTGGCCTTACCAAGGGCTGTAGGTTTCTCCTACATTTGGTTGCATGTACCAGTAGTGCTCACAGAAAGCTACCAGCTGGGACCAGTTTTTAAAACTGATGATTTATGTTCAAGAATAAGGATGTGGTTTCTGCCTATGCTAAATAAACTTCTTAGGAGATCCAATTCCACTCTGTAAAATAGATGGAACTATAAAAGTAGTATTGCGCTGAACTTGTTTAATAAAGCAGCTTAAAATGGCTGCTCTGGAGACTGTCTTTATTTTGGCAAGCATCTGGCTACACTTGCAGTTTGAGAATAATCAAGGGTAGATTGTTTTCTCTAGTGTTGTGTGTTTTCTCTAGTGTTTTGTGCAATGGCACTTTAAACCGTGACTGGGACCCTGAAATGTCAGGATAATTTGAACTCTCGCATGCATCTAACTGCACAGTTTCTAATAAAATAAATAAATCTCAATCTCTTGCTACATTACAATATTTTTTTTGTTCTACCTGACACTGTGCATATTATGTTGATGGGTATAACCTCTGCTCAAAAGAGTGCAATCGTATTGTCTCACTGTCATTGCTTGGAGAACTTAAAATGGTAAATCTTCCATCCTATTTCTTGCTAATTTTACACTGTTGCTGCAGACAAGAAGTGAAAGGGTGAATAGGGTGTTCTGTCATTACCGCAATCCTTTTTCATTGTGTGATGTAAGTTTTCCTGCTTTATCCCTCATAGATGGAGATTATTGACACTTAACGTCTACAGATACTAGCGTGTCACATATGGATCAGTCTGGGTGGCTTTCAGGAATGCTGTCTGCATGGTGTGTACTCTGGGCTGCTGCCTCCTCCAACCTGTCAGAGCAGCAGAGGTTTTAGAGGGAAAATGTATTGAGGTACCTTTTCTCAGTAAAAGCTGGTTTCTGCATCTTAGACAAATACAAGTGAGAGATGGACAAATTCTGTAACACAAATTCTGTCGAATAGCTTGGAAGATGCTTTTTCTGTGAGAATGAAGTCTTTGTGGTTGTTTTTCCCTTCCCTTGGTTTCCCATCCATCTTCCTAGAACAGCAAAGGAGATTCTCCACCACAGGATATTGATACTGTACAGATATATATATATACAGACTTTCACAATCTCTTCTCTTCTCTCAGGAATCTAAGTGCAGAAATGGATTGTTTAGACAAACCAAAGCAGTTGTGGGACTAGGTGAAAAGAGATTTTGGACACTTCTGTTGGTAGGTGTTGAGACTTGCAGCAAATGCATCAAACCACAGTCTACTTAGCTTTGAGGAATAGAATACATAGTTGTGATACCATCTCATTTGAGCTGTACTGTTTCTACTTGTGTTTCAATAGTGCAGTTGTTTTGTGAGCCTGGGATGTTCTGTGGCGTGATACAGAGCACGTGATTGCATGTTGAGTCATCTGTGGTGGTGGAAAGGCTGGAGCAGGAAAATATGTTCTAAAGCAAATTTTGAAAGCTTGCATTCAGTGGCAAAAACAGGTCTTTGCAATGTTGCCATTTGTAAAACACAAGCTTCTTCGTTAGTATACTTAAATGCCTGATGCAGGATGCTACAAAGCCTGACTGCACAGGCTTTTTTCTCCCTCGTTACTGGAAAACTGAGTTGGGTTTGTAAGAAAAAGCTCTGGTTCCCATTTTTGTCTGAAATATGAACTCTGCTTTACATTCCTGACCTGTAACAGAGCTATTCCAAAAACATGCGTTTTCTCCACCAAAGCAGCATGTGTTGAATTATAATGGCCCATCCTGCAATGCAGACATTTTAATTTTCAGCAGGCATGAACTTCTGCAAGGGGTTGAAAGTTTGGGGAGAGGGGGGAGACTAACTCAGAAAATATGAACGGAAATAAGCTGCTTTCCCAACCCTCTGTTCTTTAGAGCATTTTCCCTAAAAGCGGTTAAAACCAGAATTTAAAAATTATTTTTATCTTGAGAAGAACTTGATGCCTGTTTGAGGTTTCAGAATACAAATCATGAATTAAAAGCCATCTTAGGTTTGTGTACAACTTTACAGTACCTAGATGGTGGAAGAAAAATGTACCTTTTTCTGAGGTCTAAAAATAGGTCTCTAACTATGTATAGTAGACAAAGATGACTGTCTTGCTTAGCCTTGACATTTTGGTCTAGAAGAAGGGGAGCCTTCTGCAGCCAGTGCTTTCCATTGAAAACACTGAAATTCTTCACGCCTTGTAAAGCATGTTGTCTGCAAGTTGTGTGCATGTTGTCGAACTGGTTAATTTCGGCCCTTTCTGTATCTGGTGCTCACTACTACGCTGGCTCCATTCCAAGCAGAAGCTGAGCCATTTGTCTAATGGGATATGAAGTTCTTGCTCCTGTGTTCTGGTTTCAGCACAGGAATTGAGCAGCCTAAGAAGTAGCCACTGTAGTGATAAAAATACTTCTGAAAAAAGTTAAGGCTGAGAGTGTGAGGGGTAATTTGGTTGCGAGTAGCTAAAGAGCTTAAATTGTGCTAACGGATTTACTGTTTTCAAGTGCTAGAAACCTTTACTTGACTTTTCCGAAGAAGCGGGGGCTTTTTGCAAATGCACGTGCACCTTGATATACATGTTCCTGGAATAATACTATGTGTCATTAGAGCAGTAGGGATGACATGTATCACTTGTGCATCCTCAGGCAGTCTTAGGAAGCAGGAGGGTGTTATATATACTAGCATAATAGGGAACATGTCTCAACTGAAAGGATCTAGAAGCCCTGTTTGACAGTGCTGCATACAGAAATAAAGTGAGGCAGCAGAGCTGTTTTCCTAGAGCCTGATTTGTGCAGGAATTAACTTTGACAGAAAAAAAAAAAAGGACTTTATATGTTTTGATATGTGAGTAGGTGAGCCGCACAGATGCAATGAGAAAAGATACAAACTTAAAGTTGAATTGGTGTTCTTGTCTGTTCAGCAGAAATACTGAAACAGGAGGAAATCGTAAAATCGATGCAATGAATACCAAACAAATGATGCTTTCCTTGTCCTGACCAGCCTGTAGGTTCTGTTGACCTTGTTACTCTGACTTATTGATCATCCCTGAGATGTCCTGGCATGAACGTACATCTTAATGTTGGTTGAAATTTATGCTCAGTCCGCCTGTGGCAATTTCAAAATGTGTGCTTTTTCTTTTTCATTGAGTGGTTGTAAATTTTCCTTTTCTCCTATCTGTGTTTATTGAGTGAAGAGAATGTTTTGAAAAAAGTCAATCATTTTACCTTTTTGAAGGCTACCTGTGGCTAACGTAGCTGGATGGAATACAGGTTAGTACAGGTAATACAGCCAAGTCTAGCTGATTGTGGAATGGGTCGCCATGATAACAGGCTCCATCCTCCCACAAACAGTGAAGGAAACTGGAATGATATAACCGTGCAAATCAGATATAATGGTACTCTTTGAATGGATTCTTTGCCTTTTTATTTTTTCAGCTGTTGGTGCAAGAAATGCCCTGTTTGTGCTGTCTTCAGAAACAAAAGTATTCTTGAATATTGTGCATCATCATAGATGTGTTGTTGAGCTCCTTTTTCACAGCACTTTCCAGGTCTCATGTGACCGTGTTATTTGCAGGGCTCCAGAGTGTATTTCCCAGATACAAATGATTTCAGGCTCAGTTTAGAACATCAGTCTGCTGTTCTTGTCTTTTAAAAATAAACTTGCATATTTGTTCCAGCATATGTCCCTAACAGAGGTTGTGTTAAACCAATGAAATAATTGGTATATTTTTTGGCATTTGTTGGGGAGAAAGACTACTTAGATGAATGTTTTCAGTATGATGCATGTTTGTTATCTGAAGCAAACAAACAAACAAAAGCCATTGTGTGTAGCAGGCTTCTCTTGCATCATGTTGTAATACTCCTAAATATACTAGGATCTGGACACAGTTATATTCTCCTTTATGTTGAAATTCTAGCTATTTTGGGAATGTAGTTTAAGTACTACTTTGATAGTTGTTTTCATTTGCGTCCTTGTGTTCTGCTCAAGCACTTAGAAAGTGACTGACTGTATCCAACAGAGAGATGTATTTTGGCAAAATACATCTTGTGAGTTCTGCCAGAGTTGTCTGGGAATGGTCTCCAAGGTAACCAGGCTTTTCCTGGCATAACTCAATAGCTCCATCTAAAATAAGTGCTGGTGGTGGCTGCCTTGGTGCAGTAGCAAGAAGTGCATAGTTTTTTATGAGACACAAGTGATTAGCTCTCTGTTTATGGACCAGTGTTTTAGTTAGAGATCACCAATGCCTGACAGACTTTGTCACCTCTCTGAAAGGGTTCAGAGTTCAGTCCCAAGCTCCCAGGGTTGGAAGAGACCACATGTTGAAGCATGCTGAACTTCTGGGGTTGAGAATAAGTCTTTCTGTACTTGTCTCCCCAGTGATATCATCCTCCTCCAGTGAAGAAACAATATGGACTTGCTCTGGTGGGAGATGCATATGCAGCCGGTGAAATATGTAATGAAACCATAAGTCTTACATGCTTTTTTTTTTTGTCAGAATAAATAAATATCTCTTAAACATAGTAATTTTTGATGCCTTAAAAATAATAAAAATGTTGCACTATATTACCTAATTTTTCTAGGTCTACTGAAACGCATGGATTTTTTATTGCCTTTTTATTGTGTGTTACAGTCTCATGCAAACACGATATGGGTCATAAAAAACACAGTACATTATTTTGGACTTTATATTGAAATTCTGTCATTTCTCTTTGCAAAATATGACATCTCTTAAATTAGTAATGGAACTACTAGTTATAGTGCTTGTGGTAACTCAGAGTGTGTCTAGTGTGTCAGGATGTATGGAGTGTGTTGATAAAGCTCAGTTAGACTGGCTGTCATCCACTTTCCACATCAGTTTTCCTGTTTGACATTAGATGTTTGGAAAACCTTTTCCATAGGCATAGAAATAAAAGAATGACGCATTCTAAAATAAAACAAAGCTAAGGAAATAGCTAGCTAGCCATGAAGCTCAATATTATTCTAAAACCTCTAATTTATTTCCAGTTAATATAGTATTCTCAAAATGTTTTTTATTTGCCAAAAATGTTTGTTGCCCTCATTTAAAAAAGAAAATAAAAAAACCTCACACCAAAACTGAACTGGACTGGTTGAATTCTCCTGCCCCTCATTTATACCTGGTGCCGATTCTTTGTTTTAATTCTCAGTGTGAAAAGCTAGTGCATAAAAGCCTCTTGGGTCTTTTAAACTTGCCATGGAGGCTGCAGGTAAGCCTTGGCCCCGTGTTTTATGTCTTGTGTCATCAACAGCATTTACGCTAAAAGAAAGTGGCATTGGAGATGGCCTGTCTGTAGTGAGTGTAACAGCCTAGTTTTACTAAAGAGGAACATAGTGAAACCAGTTCAGTGGCTCGGCAGGCATTCAGCAAGCAGCCTGAGGCAACGTGTTGTGTCAGGGACTGAGTACAAAGCCCTGGACAGCTGCAGCACAGAGGTTTAATTTATAGTGACTTTGCAGAGTGTGTGCCAAATCTTTCCTCACTCCGAAGGAACTACTTTCCAATGCATAATTGTTCAGCCCTGTAGAGTTCTTCGGAGATGCTGAGGAGTACTTTGGGGTTTTTTTTCAAGAAGATAGTGATGTTGTGTGGTGAGATTATTGAGGACTTGTCTGTTCACACTTCACTGTAATTTCTGTAATCACTACAGTAACATTTCTTCAATTTTTTGCTAATAGCAATATCTTCACTGTAACTTTTTCTGGAAAAGTAGCAGGAGGTTGATTTCACTTTCTTAGCTTTGAAAGTTACTTCTTGTTCAAACAGCAGACTAGGCCAAACTCTTTAAAATGTGATTTCTCAGAAGAAGTTGCAGGGCTGTTGTGAAATACTATGTGTAGTTTTCCAAAGAGAACCCTTGATTATTTTTTTTTGATGCTCTGAAGTTTTTTAGAAGGATGAAACAAAATCAAAAGAAGCATGGCTAGCAGGTCGAGGGAGGTGATTCTCTTCTACTCTCTGTCTACTCCTCTACTCTGCTCTCATGAGACCTCCCTAACAGAGTACTCCACCCAGCTCTGGGACCCTCAAGCAGGTCTAGAGGAGGGCCATGAAGATGATCAAGAGGCTGGAGCACCTCTGCTTTGAGGATGGGCTGAGAGAGTTGGGATTGTTCAACTTGGGGAAGAGGAGGCTCCTGGAATATCTTGTGACCTTCCAGTACTTAAAGGGGACCTACAGGAAAGATGAGGAGGAGCTCTTTGACAGAGAGTGAAGTGATAGGCTGAGGGGTAATGGTTTTAAACTGAAAAAGAGTAGATTTAGATTATATACAAAGAAGAAACTCTTCACTGGTAACACTGTGACACTGGAACATGTTACTCAGACAAGAATTCCCCATCCCTGGAAGTGAGGAAGGCCAGGTTGTATAGAGCTTTGAGCAACTTGATCTAGTGGAAAGTGTCACTACTTTCATGGCAGGGAAGTTGGAACTAGATGATCTTTGAGGTGTCTTCTGACCCAAACCATTCTATGATGGTGTGGTTCTATGATATGTGGTAATTGATACTTCAGCAGTGTCCTGGATTGGGCTAAGATAGGGTTAATTCACACAGCCAAGATAGCTGGACCAAACCAGCTAATGGGATACGCAATACCATGCCCAGTATATATATAAGGGGGGAGGACTAGCTGAGGGACATTTCAAACAGTGTCAGGGCATAATGTGTCTTGGTGCAATTTGGCTTGGTGCAGCTGGAGAGTGACAGGGGGCAGTGCTTTGTTATTACTGTTGTTCTCCCTCTGTGGTGTCTAAGTAAACTCCCCTTGTCTTAACCCACTTGCTTCACCTTTTATTCTTCTTCCCCTGCCCTTGGGGGGCAGGAGCAAGTGAGCAGCTGCGTAGTGTTTGGTTGCCAGCTGGCAACTAAGAGAGTCCTTTTTGGTGCCCAATGTGGGGCACGAGGAGTTGAGATAATGACAGATCTGACCCAAGGGTGTTAAAACAGTTTTGGCTATACATACCTTGTATATTAGTAAAGTCACCATGGTCACCGTACTGGTCCATTTGCTTGCCTGGTTGTTTTATGTATAATCCTGTGTGCACTCTGTATTCCCTGTGGTGATGTTTATTATTTCTGGGAGATGGATCAGGACTATCATATTGTTATATTGGATATTGTTGACTTATGATGCAATTACACCACTGGTTACGAGGCTGAGCTGGTATTTCGACGCAGTATTGTCATTCATCAGTAATCTTACCCAATCTATGGATAATACAGAGATTGGGGAGAAGATTTTCTCAGCTTTTAAGAATTTGGAATATCCTTGGGAGGCAGAAGCCACCGCAGCTAAGGAGACCTGAGGTCGACCCTTTGGGTTTTGGAGTTGGGGATGCAAAGCATCTGAGGCCTGCTACACTCCAACTGAAGAAGATATTGGCAGCATAGGAAGGAGCTCGAGCTGCCTCAGAAGTGGTTGATACTGAAGCACAGCTCGTCTTAGCACCCCAGCTGCTGGTGCTGGGCCAGGTATTCGGAGGGAGGGTCTTCTCTGCACATCATGCAACTGATGCCACGTGGAGTCAGTGGGTTGCACTGATAACACAACAGGCTCAAACAGGGAGCCCTGGCTACCCAGGAATCTTGGAAGTCGTCACAAACTGTCCAGAGGGCAAAGATTTTGTAATGTTGCCGGAAGAGGAGATAATACGCCAAGGAGGCCCCACCATATAACAGACTTCCAGATAAAGAGAAGCAATATGCCCTGTTCTCTGATGGGTTCCATTGCATGGTGGGAAAACATCGATGGTGGAAGGCTGCTGTGTGGAGTACTACAAGACAAGTCACCGAAGCTGCTGAAGGAGTAGGTGAATAAAGTCCCTTTGCAGAGGTGAAATCCATGCAGCTGGCTTTAGATATTGCTGAGCGAGAAGAGTGGCCAGTGCTCCACCTCTGCACTGACTCATGGATGGCGGCAAATGCCCTGTGGGGTGGTTACAGCAATGGAAGCAGAGCAAC
>NW_010390748.1:27679-38753 GCF_000710305.1 Buceros rhinoceros silvestris | reverse complement strand
GGAATAATTGGAGGGAGCTCCTAATTAATTTGATAATAACCCTATCCTGTACTAACACACTCCACATGGAAAAAACAGCTAAAAAGTGCCAATTAGCTGTGGAAGCAAAAGGAAACATGTGATGGGGATTCAGGGAACTTTGCAGCCAAGGCCTGATGGCACACAAGTGTGTGGGGCCCTCAGCAGCACTGTCCTTCCTCTGGCACTGGAGTAACCTGCTCATGCCTTTTATAGCCTTGTGTCTGCTATAGCCTACATCTCCCATGGACTGGTTAGCTTTCTTCTTGGTCCTTGCATCCATCAAACAGACGTAAATAGGCTCATGATACATTTCAGGGGTGCTCTAAATTGTTTTCCTGGTAGGTTTTGCAAGATCCTCCTCCAACACGTGGGGTCTGTGGGACCTGCAAGCCATGGAGTGAGGTAGAGCCAGTGCAGCAGGGGCTCAGCTCCTTTGAAAGTGGGGCTGTAGCTCCATGGCCAAGCTGGGCATCAACAGATGTCTTAATCCTTCCACAGAGGTTTTTCTTGCCACTGGTCCAATCCTTTGGGAGGTTTGGGGCAAAGAGGGCAGAGCAGTCCTCCTCAAGCTCCCCTGCCCGGTTTGCACTGCTGCTGGAGTGAGCAGAAGAGCTCACGGAGAGCCAGGACCCCGCAGGCAACCTGGAGCTGCCCCTTGCCCCCCACCATAGCACTCACCACAAGCTGCTGGTAGTCCACACATCGCATTTGGGTTTTACTTTCTAAATGCTGACGTTGGCCTGCCGCCGGCACTTAAGGTGGCCTTTTTTCATTTTCTTCTCTTAGTCTGTGTCAAGCTGTTTGGTATTTTCACTCCTGAATTTCCTCAGACCTCTCAGCATTCTGTATTACAGCATAATCCCAGGGACAAAACTGGCAAATAATTCAATATATTTTTCAGAAAAGAGGCAACTCAGATCTAATTATAAGTTGTTACAGTTTTACCAGGTATCTTGTATTAAAGCTCCCATAAAGCATGCAGCTGTAATGAGCTCCAGCTTGCTTTCCGGGCAAGTATGAAAGAGGGGGTTTCGTTAATATTTGTGAACACGGACAAAAGGCTGTGCTCTGTGGACGCTGTTGTGATCCCTGGAACAGACAGGTGGCATTTCACTGATTTCCTAGATTGCGCCTTGCAAAGCAGAGGGCACACGCAGGAGCCAGCAAGGCAGGGAGCTGCACAGCACAGAAAGGCAGTCGCTGCCAGCTCCTGTCAGGACAAGAGTAGTGAAAGGGGACCCGAGTCCCACAGGCTGTCTTACAGCAGCTCCGTGTTCACAGAGCACGGGGTGACTTCCAGCCACTCGGTATCCAGCGGTTGCTTTCAGGCGCAGGATAAAGTTGGTTGGGATGAAGTAGGTACCCCAAACAAGGCAGTTCCCCACGTCCCAGAGTCACCAGCCCTTGGGGACATCAGCCAGGGGATAAATAGGTGGGGACGCCTGTGTCTGGTGTGCCAACAGGGGCGAGATGCACCTGGGACCCTTGGCATACCCACATGTCCTCAGCTAGGATGAAATCAGGTCTAACAAAGCCTTGGAAGAACCCCCTGCCCCTGAGGAGCCCCCCAGCGCCCCCAAGTCAAAAGTCAGCAGAGAGAGCCTGCAGTCATGGGGTGGGGAATGGGGTTTGCACCTGCACAGCGAAGCCAAGCAAGATTTCCCTCCGCATGTGGTGATGCCTTTAATAGCGGAGCCAAATCTTGGGTTTAAAACAAAGCTGAAAAAGAAAACCCTCCCCCAACATTTGTAAGCCCTTTAAAAAGTTTCAGTTTAAAATGAAACACAAACCTGGCACCTTGCCACGGGACAGCACAGCTTTTAACTGACCCCATATGTAAAGCCAACCTGAGCAAGCTGTTATGGACTTGAACCCAGCCCGTCGGCCCCCTAGAGGCACCGTCCTCCTCCGAGCTCTGCATCTCTGCAACAGCAAGCTCTAAATCTGGAAACATTAACTACCCTCCCATCTCGTTAGAGAATAAAAGTGTTTGCTGGGACACAACGAACAGTGAACCAAATGCCCACGGTACGGACAGGGCAGACTACACGTCTCACTGCTGTGTCCCTTGCAGGAGGGCCACGTCAAACACGCCCAGCTTTGCTACGTGATCTTGCATCTCTCCATCTCGGGTAAAGCTGGGCCCAACTCAGGCTCCCCACAAGCTACCGATTCCTTTCTCCCACAAAGCTCTCACATGCAGAAAGTCTTGTTAACTGTTAGTGGTAGCAGTCGGTCATGGCAGAGTCTGCCTTTTAATTAGACGATGGTACGGAGAGGCTCTCCTTTGTACCACGTGCGACTGAGAAGGCGTTGGTTGTAGAGAGCATCCCTGCCACTGCTGTCAGCTCCCAGCCAAGCGCATTGCATGGGAGGAGGGGTCTCCTCTTCCTTCCCTGGAAGGTTATTAATTTTAGCCTACATTGCAGCAGAGCAGATTCACCCCCCAGTAGAAATAAGAAATAAAACATACTCTTTCTTTAGACCAAAGAGACCAAAACTGAAGCCTGGGACATACTCAGTTAAAAAAACCCCATCACACACAACTTTGATGTATTTGATGCAGGAAATGACATGGTTTCCCTAGCTACATTGCTATGAAATCTTAAGTGAAAGATTGCTTCCAGCAGAACACTCTGATTAAATCTGAAGAGATTTAAGAAAAAATAAGATTTCAAGGCCTAATTAATTTTCTGATTAAGAAGTCAAGATGGGTAAGGAACTGGAGGCAGCAGCTGAGATACGAGTCTTTCTTCTTGATTACACTTCTGCTCATTAATTTAGTTTTAAAAACCAAGGTACAGGAGAATAAAAGGCTGACCTTTGATGTATGTGATATGCCATAAACTAGAACCAGTCCTCCAGATTTTTGCTTGTCAGCTTTGCATTTACTAAACAGAGGTTGCCTTTAAAGATAATTTAACATGATTAGAGATCTCTCTATGACTGAAGCTCTCTCTTAAAAGTAGCCTATATACATTGCTCCTTCTTTTGCAGCGTTAAAAAAAAAACAAAACAACCCTGAAAGGTTTGAGAGCCGCAGCTTCCTGTTTTTTTCTTTCTTGGCATCCTAAAGCCATGCAAAATCCTGTCCTTCCTCTTTTTTTGCTAGAGGAATCTGTAGATGATCTGGGTGTCTGTACAAGGGGAGAGGCGCTTCCTCCCTCCCATGGAAAAGTAGGAGAAAGGCAGTTCCTCACAAAAAAGAGCTTTTCTTATAAATGTACCAGCAGTGATTGTAAAAATGAAAACAGTTTAAATAAGAAACATTTCTGGGTGCTGAAGGAGAATACCACGCGCTCAGCAGAAGTGAGCCCATATCAGCCGTTCTCCAGCCAGCCACAGAGCCTCACAGAACAGATGTGCCATTTCAGTGTTTAAAAACATACAACTGAAAGCCAGAACCCTTTCCAAGATCATCTTTATACACTAATCATCGAGAAGTGCATTATTTTCAGGCAATCATGACCAAAAATAATTTCTGCAGAACCACATTCTTAACAAAATCCAAACCTCCAACTTAAAAATTTTACTAAAATGAGGGAAACCAGCCAAACTTTCCCCTCTGCCAAGGAACTGAGAGACTTCCACGTGCCCAAATCAGCCACATACCAACTCTAGAACAAGGGGCTACCTAAAAAAGTGGGGGAGGAAATCACCCAGGAGTAAAGTCGACTATACTGAGATTCCAATGTACTGCAGGCAGTGAAAATTGTCTAACCCCCTGAAGTTTGCAATCCTCATCTAAAGTACTGTATACTCCATAAGTAAAACCTCCTGCCCCAGAAATCCAAGGGAGGGTGAAAGAACTGACTTGAAGGTTTGCCTCTTTGAAAAAGACCTGAGGAAAGGAAAAAAAGGTCCATTTCAGGGCTCACAGAATAAGTGTATTTAGATACTCCTCCTTAAGAAAGGACCCAGATGCAAGCAAGGTTTGTGCCATAGTTTAAATCCAGGTTCCCAGGAAAACTTGCTTACAGAAAGATCAGAAGATCTGAGGATCATTACTGCAGAGGATTCAGAGAAATTATCTCCTAATACACCGTTGAAGACAGAACTAGTCTTGGTCTCTCTTTGGCTTGAACCTCTACTGAAATTTAATGCTGACAAATCAAAAAGGGATATATCCAGAATCCGTAACCCTGATAAAAATGGGAAATCTGTATCATCTTAATCAAAGGATATGCCACCCTGAGCTGGATCTGTGTCTTGTCCCTTGGCCTCGTATGACTCCTGAGTGCTAGAGGTTAAGGGTTTGTTAAAGAATATCGGTTTTGATTAAGTGTCACATACGGTGTAAAACATCCTCTTTATCGTTGGAAGTGAAGGTTGGGGGCCAGACAGTGCCTTTTAGTGAGCTTCTAATATAAATTAGGTGTCTTAGGTAATGGGTGGTTTTCAGACAGGATTGATCTTTCTATGGTCCAGTGAAAGTAGGTGTGTTTGGCGAGATGTCACAAAAGCGAGCTTCCTGGCACCTATACTAATAGGCTGGTTACCCCTTTTGGAGTAGGACTTGAAAAATGTAGCACAGGAATCCCCCCTCCCCCTTCCTAACTTCTTCATTTTCTTGATGTAATGGGCAAAGGTCTATACATCCTTTACTCCTTTGGTATTTCAGTCCTTGTATTTGCAGTATCACTCAGTGAATCTTAAGCCACTCATCCTTTCAGTCAGTTACAGCTCCCTAAACTTGCATGAACTTAAAGATGAAGCGGTTATGAGTAGACTAGGTTACTTACCATTTTTATCAGTGTACAACCTTTAAAGAAAAATGTATGAAGTACACCATCACCACCACAACCAAATGATTTCTGTTCCCCATTAAGTCCTCCTTGGAAACTTTGATTGCAGAGAGACCTAGGAAGAACTGTAGAGATGTTAAACCCTAAGTTCCCCTGCCTCAAAAATAAGAGCAAACATGCATTTCTATAGACATCAAAACGTGTCTGTATTTTCCTCTTTATGAAGCAGAAATTCTCTCAGCTTTGTGCAAAGAGTGGCATGATCAAAAGCACAAACTGAGCACACGAGAGCCAGAAGCTCTAATGCAGAGTCTAACCATGGACCTCAGGTAAAGAGGGTATATACAAAATAAACCTTTCCTTTATAGTTCATTGACATGTGGTAGTTAAAACTTTTCTGAAAAGTTTCCATGGATTTATGAAGAAGTGAAAGCACAAGTGCACAGTCGGTATTGCAGGCTTATAAACCAGTCAATGATCACAACCCATTAATCTTTAAATATGCAAGAATATGTCACAAGCATTTTAATATTTCACTGCATTTCCCACATCCTCACTCATCATTTGAGCACTGGTAGGTATCAAGTTCGTAAAAATATTTAGGTAATCAAGATACATAAGTCTATTCTGATTCTGACACAGAAAACCTTCCTTGGTCCCCAGTTTACCTATCCAGCATAGCCAAGATTTAGAGCATGAATACCCTTCATATGCTTATAAAAATACGTTTGTCTTTAGGCAAAGAGTTAGGGGCACCTGTAACTTTAAGCACAAATAGCTTCACTCAATACAGTGGGATTATGATGACTGAAGTCCCATTTGCCTCAAACTGTAACAGAACCAGCCGCAGACATTGCCCTCTGTTTCGGTTATTTCAGACATGAAGCATAAAAACTCTTGTGTTAGCATGGAAGACCTAGACAACATTTCCCCTCTCCTGTCTCAGGACTTCTCGTGCTTATTTTTGCTTACATGCTCATTGTTATGATGACGTAACTTTGTCCAAGACCCTTTAAATGTCTGTCTTATTAGAGACAGTTTTCAAAAACTGATTAACCGGTTGAGGTTTGGGGGTTTTTTCCAACAGTATCATATGAAGGACACTTATTCTTACACCCCACGTTCCCGAACTGATCCCTAGTTGTAATTCCTACATCCAAATGGGACACACATGGAACCAAGAGTGTGACAGACAGATACTTCTGCTCGGTAGAGCACATGCTGAAACAAGACAGATATTTTTCAGGTGTGGGTGCTTGGTGGGGACACCTAAGGGAGCCAACACGCTTGCCAGGTGCTGGGGTCCTCAGCCAAGTCCCCAGCAAGGCTCAGGCACCAAACGCCTTTCAGCTCATGGTCTGGTCTTCGGGCCCAAAAAAGAAATCAGCTGTCTTATTTTGAAGGTGCCCACCCTGACTCTCAGGGATATGGTGCATTTTTATTTCTAACGCATTTAAAGATATTTCCTCCAAAGTAAAGGCATTAAATGGAATACAAACAACAAGTGTATTTTTACTGATTGCTAGAAATAGTACATGAGAATACTTCTAAGATAAAATTTGCCACAGTATTAAAATACAAGAGAAATGCAAATAGCCCTCCACTGCCATTGAAAACAGAGCTACTAATTGTGGAGGGAACGTACCCATCTCAGAGAGGCCGCAATGCCAGTGCCCTTCCACACCACTCCAGGCACTCACTTAGGAAATAAGCATGTGTTTTCTGAGGCTCTCTTACCTAACACCTCATGTTCCTCCTCACAGAAGAACTGAAAAACGTTTCAAAACTGCTTCTGCCCCTAAAACTCACGTTAAATGCTAACACTGCCAGGTTTGTCACAGGAGCACCTGCTCCTCGCTGCACAAATACAAGAGGCGGGTGGGAAGGAGGACTGGCGTGCCACGCTGGAGGCTCCTCTCCTAGACATTGGGCTGGGAACTGGGACTCGGCTACAGAGGTTACTGATCAAGGTGCTTCTCTGTCCTTTGCCAAATGCACTTGCTCGCAGTCTGGGAATTACTGAGCAAGAGTGTTTCCGACAAGGATGCACTGGTTTATTCCCAGCTCACCCTGTGTGTCCGCACGGCAAAAGTAAACAGGCTGTTTGCAGGTCCAGGAGCAGGCTGGCAGCTGCAGCGTGGACCTTCCTGCAGCCCCATTTATCCAGCGGAGAGTGAAGTTTGCCTGGGGCTTACCTTTCAGAACAGGGCAGCAGCATCACAGCAGCTCTTTCTGGCCTTGCCTGCCCTGCCATCCTCTGTTTCCCACGGACGCCGTTGGTGGCCCAAACCCCCTGCATGGGGTCACAAGGAGCACAAGTCAGGATTCAGTGATGGGCATTTTCTCTGTGCCACATCAAAATTACTGCGGAGACAGAAAATGTACATATATCACTGTTGCAAAGAAGCACTATAAAAATATTGGTGACTCCCTCCACCTTCTTCCATGTACAGAGATTTTGTACCTCCCTTGTATTATTCAGTTTGGCAGAGATAAGAAGTGCTAGAAGCGTAACACAGAACAGAAGTTGCCTGAAGGATCAGTTCTCCATTTATTACTCTCTTTTTTTAGTGCTGATAGGAATATAAATTAATAAAAGTTGGGGAAAAAAGGTGATTGGATTCTTGGGGTTTCACCTTTTACTCTGTGGCCATCAAATGGTGGGCAGATCACCCAGTGAGCTGACTGCCCTTCAGGAAGGGGAGCTCTGTTCTGTTTGGGGACAAAGCAAGGACAGAGGGGAGGATTTAAGGCCCATTGCCACAGGGAGTTCGTGGGCCTTGCCAGTGGTCCCAGTTACATGTACAATAGCATGTCCTTTTTGAAAGGTGGATATGAGCAAACATTGCTGCAGGATATGTAAGAGGCAAACAAAGGCCTTTGGAAATGCAGGTCTATTATCAGAGCAATCTACTTAAAGGGGTTACATTGAAATTAAGAGAAAATGGTTTCTCTTCTTCCTTACTCATTAATGCCAACACAGCCCAGAAAATAATACCTCTTAAATGCAGTTTGATACCCCATCCCTTCTACACACCCTCTGAAGGAGCTCCCCTGCAGACCTTACCAGTGCAAAATTTCTCCAGTACAAAAGTGACCATTCCAAGGTTTGACAATTTTCCATGTATGAGTGGAGAAGGCAAAAAATAAGACAAAAAAAAACAAACCCCAAAACCTTGACCTTTAAAGAACAGGCTTGTCAAATCCAAGAGACAATTTTCATGAAACGGAGTATTAAATTGTTCAGTGCAAGGTCCCCAGTTACTATCGAGCACCCTCTTTAGTTTTACTAATTTCTGATTCCCGTTAGTCTGTCTCCATTAGGCAGGAGAAGAGTGGCTTTCACACGCTGGGGTACAGAACCACCTCTGCCCTGGAGACGACGCGAGGCCGTTCCCACCTCTGCGGAGCCCTTGCTGCCCAGCCCGCTCTCCAGGCACCCAGCCTGGGGCATCGCTGCACACACCACCACGTCTTCCTGAGCTGCCTTTTCAGCATCTTCGCTCCCTCCCGGACCCACGGTGCTTTGTGCCACCCTGGGGTGTGCCCAGCTTTGCCTGAGGGTTCTGTGGTGGTCGGTGACAGATGAGCTTGACAGCCTGCACTGCAACCAGGTGACTGAGCATTAAGTCGCCTGCGAGAGCAGGCGCTAAGTAAATCTCATTCCTAACCCAAGTCACTTTTGATAAGAACAAAAGCTGTGTGCAAATGAATATTTCCATCTTATTTCAAATTCTAGGTTTCAACTGCAATATTAATGCTATTTTACAGTGTAATTTACTTGTAATAATATGTCATTATTGCCATTTTACAGTTTTCTCTTAAAGTATTAAAGAAATGTTTTAAAAGGCACAAATAGCTGCAGCACAAATCTCCATTCAGCCTAAGAATCTGTGCTCTCCCATCAGAATGGCACGTAATTGAAAACAATGACATCTCCAACGGGCTGAACACTCCAGTCATTAACGCATTTTTATTTTGGAATAAAAGAGCATACTTACAGCCTTTTTCCTAAATAGTAAATATAAATTAAACATTTCTCTTCTGTTCCCAGAATGGCATCTGCCAGTGAAGCCAGGGCTGACCTCAAACACTTCCCACAAGTGCATCTCAAACCAACAGGCTGGGTTTAGGCACAAACCTTCCCAAGGCAAAGGGTCTACTGCAACACAGCATGTAAAAAGTGGCTTGCAATAGGAGAAGTGTCCTTTTCTGGTGACAAGCTCCTGAGCGCCAGGTGACTGCACTCCTGGGTTGGCAAGAATTGCAGAAAACTTGGGAAAGCCTTCTGAAGCCAGGCTGTGTGCAAAGGGATGGACATGTCACAAAAAGGTGGAGTTGCTTAATGGAGATGCACATCAGAGATGTAGATTTACACCACTTATGTTTCCATCTATCCTATAGATCTTTAGATGGAAACTGATGCACCATTAGTCCCTAATGACTGAGGGAAGAGGTAACAGACCTCTTTGTTCTGCAAAAGTCTCCAGAAACATTAAGGGCAGGATCCCATCATTATTTATGAAAAATACAAATATGTCAACAGTTGGACTTAAATAGCATCCATCTCTTGGTAGGAACTTGAAAACCCTATTTACACCCTCCACAGCCTTCCAGCATGTAAGAGGTGTCCTCACAGTTCTGTCTTCCCCCTACATGCTCCCAGTCTGTGGGAGGAGGGAAGGGAGCTGTGGTTGGCAGGAGTGGAGATAAGGACAATCCTCCTCCAGGGAAAAGTCCTTCCTGCAGTCTGTGCAGGACATCCCTGTGCCGTGATGTGCTGCTCAGGCACGAGCCCAGGCTCCAGACAGCCCTGAACGCACCAGCCCTGTAACCTGCTGGGGGACCACCATGAGCTGGGCACTGCCACTCTGGGGATTTGACTGATGCCCACTGAGCAAAGGAGACAGCAGGGTTTGGCTGCCAGTCTGAAAGTAAAAACATCTTGGTGTAAACTTTTTCACCCTAACATGACAAGTGAAGAAGGACTTCAGGAATAATTTTTAATTCTGATTAGCCTTTTTCCTTGTTTACTTCACAGCGTACCTGTTTGCAATGCCAGATGACTGCAACCATTTGGTTCATCAGGGTGGAGCTCGGAGTCGAGGGATGCAAGCTGTCAGTGCAGGGAGGTCTAAAGACTGTCACAGGCTTCCCATCCTTCTCCAGAAGGGTTCCCACAGCTCCTTCCCCATCACGACACTCCACAGGTGGGGTGAAGGCTATTTGAGATCCAAGTGGTCAGAAGGGTTGCAGCTTACACATCAGGTTGTCTCCTGAAGGCTGGGAGTTTAATGCCAGCAGCAACTATTGTTGAGCAGCTGTGAGATTTATGCCGTCTTCCCAAAAAAACGTGATTTCTCAGTGTGATTTCTATCTAAATTTGGATGAAAAATATTTAATGGCAAAACATTAGTAAATAAAGGCAGATCAAGATGATGTTGCTACAATAACAGATTACATTACTATTCTCTGTCCTTTGGAAAACCCTGATTAGAACAAGATTCTCACGGGGTCTTATGAATAAGTCAGGAAGGGGCTCTAATGATCCTGCATGAGAGCATATGAGCTACAGCCCAGCCAGGGAGGTGCCAGGTGCCTCTCAGAATCAGACATGAGTCTGGATGACTAACAGCAGCTATCGCAGGGGGGTTGTTGATTTTCTTTAAGGGTTTGGGCCAGATTCTCTGCTCGTATAAACCAGTACTGCTCTGTTGAAGCCAGGAGAGTGCTGCCAGTTTTTATCAGCAAAACCTGCCCCTCAGTGTATTTTTAATCCCTTCGTTCTCCATTATTTTATTGAAAATTGTACCTCAGTCAATATATCCCCCACTACCGGGGCAAGCAACAGACTTTTAAAAAATCAATGTATGGGAAACTCCACTAGCTGAAGTACCCTTCCACCTTTGCAAGTGCACCTAGCATTGATTGCTGATCTTGAACTGCATATTTACTGAACTATAAGAAAATTACTTTTTACTTGTGTGTGTCAGGACAGCTCTGAATCCATGAATGACTCACCCCCAGGCACTGGTGTTTAATTTATGAGCTATTTATCTCCTTGCACACACCCCAGCACAAACAATTATACTTAGTAATTTGTTGATCTTATCAAGGCTGTTTGATGTTACTATTGCTACCTCCAATAATGCTGTGCTTTGAAACTTAAACAGGATTTATAACCAAATTTGGATACTTCACACACAATTCAGATTTCAGCAAAATTTAACTCTTTGGCAGCTAGAAGGTTTTCTGTGCAATTTTTAAAGGAGAGCAAATGTTTCCTCTTTTGCTGACAAATTTGGCAA
>NW_010390748.1:25838-27558 GCF_000710305.1 Buceros rhinoceros silvestris | reverse complement strand
CAGCATCAGAGCCCCTGGTAAGAGCTAGCTCTGTCCTTGAAGCATGGGTCAGTTTCCTCAGCAGAGGACAAGAGAGAGGAGAGCATCCCTGTCCTGGGCCAAAGCATCTGCACCACCCCCATCCCATCCCATCCCATCCCATCCCATCCCATCCCATCCGACAACAGCAGCTGGGTGCAGTTAAACCCTCACACTGGCATTTACACACCGAACTGTGGTGCTCTCCTTTGGAGCCTGTCCTGCTGCTCCGGCTTGCTCCTGGGAACCTTTTTTGTGGCAACCACCTTCCTCATTACTGAGCTAGGATTTCCTTAACCTGTCAATTATTACATGTTTACCATAAATCAAACTTTATGAACAATTTTTGCGCAATCCAACTCTTTTTGTTGTCAGGAGTGGGTACCACACCTGGGACCACTTGTGCTTAGCGCAGGCTGTACTTCGGGTGCAGGCAGCTCCTCTGCGTGTCCGTGGCCATGAGGTGTTGAAGGTTCTGGCAAACAGGTCTCCCAAATCCCCCTCACAAACCTTTGCTCCTCCTCACATGCCGCTATGATCATTAGGGTCACCAAAACACAGCAAGTGAACTCAGTGAAAGAGATACGACCAGCACAGGGGTTTGACTCTGCCCTCTCAAGTCCAGGCTTAAATTAGCTGTCACGCCAGACCCAGAGGTGCTGCCATGGGCCAGGCAGGGATCGCTGCTGGCAGCCGTGTCAGCAGGGGAGGCTGCAGGCAGCACAGCCAGCGCACCCCACACCCGGCTCTGCTTGAGCTGAAAGGTCTGGGTCACAAACACCGTCAGCAGAGAGCAGTACTTTTTCCATCCCTACCCTCACCAAAACAGCCCTTGCTGTGTTTGTCCGTGTTTGGACATACCCCCATATACAACCTCAGTCTTTTCAGTTGCCCCTGTGGTGCAGAGTTCCTGCCCTCAAGGGACAAAGCCAAAGACCTTCCCCTCCCGCAGCAGTGGGGGAGCCACGGAGGGCAGAACCCCCCCGCTGCCGTGTTGCTGTTCGGCCAGCCCGGGTCTGCTGGCCCACTGACTGTCTGAGAATGTATTTTGTTAATTTACACGTCATACGTGCTCTTGCAACAGCCGCAATTCCCAGTATGGTTTATTAAGTTTTTCTGTGCTGAGCACATACGTTTTGCAGGTAGGAAAAAAATGGCTACAGGCGCCCTGTAACTGTGCGGCACCGTAACGAGCAGGCACCTACCAAATCACTGCTTGTGACGGCGGGCGCACACATGTAACTTATTTCACAATATGCAACACGCCACCATATGTCTCTATTCCCACGGGCCGCGAACGGACACTACCTGTAGATAGAGGCCAAGAAATACGCGCTCCAAATACAGCCTGGAAAGGCAGAATTTACTTTAAAACTCTGGAAGCGCGACCAGGACACCGCTACTTCACACCAGTGGAATACTGTGATGAATACCACTACCTTGAAAATCTTTTTTTTTTTTTTTTCAAAGCCTCCACTAGTTTTCTGGTTTTAATTGAAGTGAAATGGTGGATCAGTATAAATCAAACACCTGGAATTAGTACAGGGGAGTAAAAAATAAAACAAGTGATTATTAAACAATTACTCATCATGATGGCTTGGCCTCGCGAACAAAGATTTGGGAAGGGTTTTTCCCACGCTCGCTGCAAGTCATGAGTACATCCTTGGATCCTGCGCGGTGGAGTTTTTAGGTGAGGCGACGC
>NW_010390748.1:20234-25418 GCF_000710305.1 Buceros rhinoceros silvestris | reverse complement strand
CAGACCTCACAGCCCCCGTCACGGGACGGCGGGGGCCTGCCAAGAACGGGAGTCCTGGAGGGTATAAACAATTACTAACTTCTAATGATTTCCCCCCTTCATTCTCTGTGAGCTGAGTCCATGAGTGGAGAGAAATGCTAAAACCCAGCTACAATTTTTTAAACTGAAGACCTCACCATGCGCGTTGGTCTTCCAAAATGTAGTTTTACAGTCCTACCCTGCACCTGACAGAAGAAACACTCTGTTTAAGTCACCCAGTGGAGCGGGGCATGCAGCATCACTGCCCACCACCACAGTCAGGACAGTCTGAACAAGCCTGGCAGCTGCAAGAACTCAAAACGCGGCTCCAAGAAAGCACGTTCCTGATACTCTTGAAGCTCTGGGGGTTATTTGCCAGCCTGCTGGCACAGAGGCGGGAGGAGGAGCGCACTCTGCCACTGGGCTGAATGCCCAGGGGCTGCTGCTGCCGCCCAGCCAGCAGCCCCATGCAGGGGCACGACTGCTTATGGCAGGCAAGACCCGCGTCAATAAAACGCCGGGAGGTGCTCAGCTACGCTACCCCAGCTACAGAGCGGTCAACCCAGCTGGAAGCTCATTCTGTGGGAGAGGCAGAAAGAAAATACGACTTACAACATGGTGTTTTCAACGCAGGGGCTCTGGCACACAGGCTCCTTGACCAACCAGGCCCTGTGGTCTGGAAGAAATCGGGGCCCTGATGGGGTGATGAAGGGGAGAAGGTAGATGGAAACCCACAACAGGTAGAAAAAGGATTTTTCAGGAAAGGTAAATAATTCAAAACAATTACAATTACGCTACAGGGGTGGACCCAGTCAATGAAAGAACAAATAAACAAGGACACTAAAGAGGTGATGCTCTTTACTGGAGTTTGAGTGTAGCTTTTGAAGAAAAGTTGCTTTGGAGAGGAGGCAAGAATGGTGGTGTTGGGCCAGAACAGAGGCCCATCCCGTCCAGCATCCTGTTTTTTGACAGTGGCCAATAGATGCCTGACAAAGTATACATGCCAGGTTTTCTCCCAGCATCCAGCAATTTGTGACTGAAGGACACTCCAGATGCAGAGGTGATGTGTTTTCAACAGGGTTTTGTTTGGTTTTTTCCTCCAATCAACCCTCTTTTTCTTCCCTTGTGGCTTCATCCAAGCATTTTTTTGAACCCTTGCCAACCTTCAGCATCCACATCACCTTGTGGCAAGAAGTGCACAGCTGAAACTATGTAAAATAATTGTTTATTTTAGCTTGTCACCCACACTAGCCTGAGCACTGAATTTATGAAGACACAGAAGTCCTTCAGTTCCTCTGTGAAATATTCTGCCCCCAAAGATGCTCAAACAGCAGCTGAGAGATGGTCAGCTACATCTTGGTGGCTCTTATCCACTGTGTTCTTCACTTTTCAAATAGCTGGACAAACACACCTGAGTTTCAGGCAGTGAGGTGGCTATTTCTAGGTCATCGCTGACCACCGAGCACACCCACAATCCGTTTTACTTCAGTTATCATACAATGGAAGCAATATTATGGGGTTTTTATCCAATATATTAGTCCTCACGGAAGGCCCAGTCCTGCTCCCCTTGTGCTGTTCTGGGAAATGCCAGTTAGGACGGAAAACTGTACCCTACATGAGAGGTATTGATGGGTGCAAGTAGTCTTCACAAGTTAAATTTCTGTTTTCTTTGTGCTTCTTCATGGTCTGAAATATCATGTATTGTGGTGCCCAAGCACATCTACTAGATATTGCTACTGATGCTGCCAGTAAAAGACAGCAGTAAGCCCCTGTCTATAGCAATGTTTTTATTTGACCAGGAATGTACTTCTAAAAGTGAATCACCACACCTCTCCACATGCTCTCTCTCCTCCCCTGCTTTACTCCGCATTGCACAGGAGCCTCACAGCAGGCAAACTGGCTATGTCTTGGTATCTTACAGCAAACTGGTCCTCTGAAGATTGAAACCAGAACTGCCCTCTGACTCCTCGTGGGACCAGCCTGCAACTAGCCCAAGTTAGGCCCTCAGACACATGCCGTAGAACGTCAGGTTCTCCATGCCAACCACTTTGCTCTCCACACCCACACCTAACTCCACAGTCACCCCACCTGACAGTGCAGACAGCTGCTTTCCTTGACACCTCCACATCACCTTCGGGTCTCTCTTAGGTCATTGCAGAGGCAGGTAGCAGCAATTTCCCTGCTTCACTGGCGTTTGTTTAATCCCAGAAACATGCCACCAGCCCCATGGCTATCAGGCACTGAGGAATGCAATTTAAGAAGGAAGGGTTAGTACTCCTCCTCTGCAAAATTCCTGACTTCCCCTGTTTTGGAAGAGCAGTGCCTAAAATGTTTTCTCACCCTTCTCCAGCTGCCACAAGTAACCAGTGATAGCAGTAACAGAGCTTATGAGATTATTCTCTCTTTTAATAAAACTTGTTTTTATTCTGGAATAATTGATTAGCTCCAGTAGTTAAAAGAACATTAGTTAAAACAGCTGGAGAGATTCAGGCAAGTTAATAAGCTAAAACATAAAATGTTACAGGATATGTATTTTTTAAAGATGTGGCAAACATTTTAAGTCGCTTCCTATTTTCAGAATATTGCGCTAACTTCAAAACCCCGCGTCTATCAGAACAACTTGGTTCAATTTTAATTTTTATTTCTAGAACAGGGAGGTATCATGAAGTACACACATTGAAATACAAACAAATGTGGCATATTAAATGTAACTAAGAGATGCAAAAATTCAAAGCAATCCATTAATTGTGCTGTCCTTTCTAACAACTCCTTCACTGACATGTCATAATTGGGGAGCATGGGAGTATTTTGGAAACCAGAACAAACAAGACAAGAGAACACATTTCAGAGGGAATTAGTGCCATAAAGAGATTACTTCTTTTCTGTCAACACATACACTACTCACTCATTTTTCACTGTGTCTGAAACCCAGCGCGAGCCCTTCTCTGTTAGTAGCACCTTGCTGACATCCAAGAGAAACAGGTAGGCCCTTTTTCTTTTGGAGTTGACTTTTAAACACAAGATTCGGTGGATCTTTTCTCAATTGTGTAACACCAAAATAACGTCAAGAACAAATGCTAACTGCACCGGGGAGACAAAACAAAAGAGAATTTCAAGGGTTCCAAAACATCTGAAGTCCTAATTTCCCTCTTCGCAATACTCTCCCCTCTCCTGCCGCCATGAAAAAGGCAGAAACTCTTTAAAACAAAATCAACAACCATGTATTGAAATAATCTGCCCTCCCTCTTTCTCCTCAGAGCAATTAAAGGCATGATGCCAACTTGTTAACAATGAGCCCCGTGGCTCTAGCTGACCCATGCCTCACTCTTTCAGATATAAGCAACGAAGCTCAAAGGCAGCATCTCCAGGGGAGCCTCACGGCAGGACATGACCAGCACTCCCAGTGTCTTAAATGCAGAGGACAGGTTAGCCAGTGATAAGTTGCCTTTTCAAAGTTTATAGCAAGCAAATTTTTCACAGCAACGCAAAAGGTCTGGCACACCAACAAGCCACAGGTAGCATCAGTACCTCTCCCAGCTCTGACACCACGGCATCTGTAGCTGAAACCACAGGCTTACAGGCACTTTAGAAAAAGGCTCTTCTAACGTTAGACATTCTGCCAGTAAGGGCAATACTACAGCTTGCATTAAAGTACAAATTTGGTTTTATTTTTACCAGCAACTTACTCTTCCGTGTTACCCAGGGCCTAGCTCTCCCTCATGGTTAAAGCGTAAAAAAGGTACAGCTTGTTTCAGCAGAATGACTCACCTATCCAGCACTGCGTGACCTCTGTCACTGCATGACCACGCTATCTGTGTCACCCTCCATTGGCCTGAAAACCAGACCTGAGGGGACAACATCCAGCACCACTGCTCCAGCCTCCACAATGCAATAATTTCAAGGGAAGAATGAAATGCTTTTTCAAAATTATTTGGAAAAAAAAAAAGCTTCAAAGATAACATGATTTTTCTACATACATTTCCGCTCTCCAGTAAAAATCTCTTATGCTGCATCGTTCTCATTTTCCTTACTATCGTCTTTCAGTGAATGTCCATCTACAAATTCATTAACTTTTTTGAGACAAATCATTGGCATCCTAATCTTCTGATTCCCATGAAAGACTCACTTTCAAGATACAATTGCAGCTGCCCCACGCTGCCAGTTGCTGTATCATACACGTCTTAAAATTCTGTAATCAGCATCCACCAGGTGCCGTATCGCATTCAGCACACCACAGTCAGTCAATACAGACATCCCCAAACACACCAAGGCTGGTTTTGTCAAATGTTTTATTGAGTGTAGACATCTGGAGTACTGTAAAACATGCATTATCTGTAGATTCAAAAAGGAGCAAGCCACATTGTCCTCACTGTCAAACGTGTCAGGCTTGGCATACATGATGGAGATTAATGAAGTATCATGAGAGTAATATGGTTCCTGAAAAGCTTCTACAATTTGGAGTAGGGTCTTAATCGTTTGAAATGCAAAGCTGTTCACATTTAGTGAACTTGCATGTTTGCTGGAGGTGCCATATTTTAATTCAAACCAAACAAGAATAATTTCACTGGGGGGAGGGGAGGTTCCCTAGGTAGAAACTGTATGCTTTTTGTTTCCAGATATTCCATCCTAAATAAAAATTCATATGCTTTTTGAAGCGGCACAGTTTATTTCTGAGCAATGAACAACATCTGATATTCATTTCTTCTTGGGTTGTTGAGGTGTATTAAATTTAAAGAAGATAATGTCTCCATCCTCCACTATGTAATTCCTGCCTTGTTGTCTGTATTTTCCAGCAGCCTGTAAATATAACAGACAAACGGATAATGGGTTATTTCATTAGGCATTTCATAGTATTTTCAAACTGTAATTATTTAAATACATTTTGGTAAAGAAATGGTACTACTGCAGCTTCAGAGTTTGACAGCCACAATACCACTCAGTTTGACATTATTTGGTTTTACATACATATAAAACATATACAGAAAATAATTTAACCTCCACTGAATCAGTGGTGCTTCAATGTGATCTACATTAAACAGTGGTAAATCTGCACACCCTGGCAAGTCTTAAGATAAAGGTCACTAAAACAACTTCCCCCCCGCCAGATTTCAGGCTTTCTTTCTCTGCATCTAAAAAACCTGCAGATAGCCAACAGTGGCAGCAGGA
>NW_010390748.1:0-20151 GCF_000710305.1 Buceros rhinoceros silvestris | reverse complement strand
AGCAGGAATCTAAACCAGTATCGCCAGAAAGAGTGACCAACAACAGTGTGCATCAAGGCTGCATGGCTATTAAATATATGGTATATGAAATAATTCTGAGCAGCTGGACAAGCGAGTACTGTCAAAACTAAACATGGGAATGCTATGCAAGAGTCACAACGGCACATGCCTCACGCTTCGAACTGGGTTCCCTTGTCTGTTAGTGCCCAGATAATGAAGGATTGAGGGGCACAAAATACAGGCTTGGTTTTTCTGTCAGAAACTTCCTTTAGAAGAAATTTGCTTCAGAAGGACAGATGTAAGAGCAGATAGGCTGTGAAACCAGGATACAGGAGAAGGCATATAGACCAAAGACATGAAAAGAAAATTCGTTATGAAAATGCTGTACTTGAGGAGAGCCAAAAGTAGGCAAGGAATCTATTAAATATCACTACTCTCTGTAGTAGAACTTATTATTATATTTTCCTATCTTTATCTTGCCGTAATTAAACCTAGTATTATAAAGGCTACAGTGAAGCTGTGGCATTAGGACTGACAGACTGGGCGGGAGGTGGTCTGCAAAAGCATTTATCTTGAAAAGTGATCTACAATATGGAAAAGTTAAGAGCCTCTGCTTTCCTTCAATAACCATTCCTGTTTTGAAGTTTCCTCTTGCAGCAGAAAGTGCTTCCATGCAAGACCTCACTGTGCCATTATTCTCAATGACACTATCGCAGTGGTGGCATGCTAAGTTCCCGTTACAGGAAAGCTGCTAACTAATGACCTTAGTTGCAGTAGAACAGATCAGATTAATGATACACACTTAACTTGGACACCCTTCTTTCACAAAACCTGCTCTGTAAAGCAACGTTCCCCCATTTTGCTGTCCAGGAATTTAGAGGCTTGATAACCTTGTTGCTGCTGTTCCTTATTTAAATATTGTCACCAGTGATGCAAGCCTACAGAAAACTGCAGATAAAATAGCCTTGATGATAAATATATAGTGCAATTCTAATTGACCTTATCCCATACAACACTATCAATAAATAATAAACTCTACTTTGCAAATATTTTCATATTCCCCCTTCGCCCGGAAATCTGTTTAGACTATAAAAGGTTTACTTTCAAGTAGACTTAGTAGTTCCTTCCTTTGAAGATCCTAATAATGCTCAAAGTCAAGAGTAATTAGACTAATTGATGGCATAAACACCAATAAAACAGTGCTGTAAAAATCATCAGCAAGCATAAGCTGCAGGCACAGGTACAGAGACGTTTTACAGTCGAATACATTTATTACTCACCAACGTTTGTAGAAAAACCTGACCTCCACGAAGTAACAATGCATATTTTTTTTTAGCACACTTGCACGCTATCAAGGTGGCATAGACTTTAATGAAATATATTTTGACACACTAGTGCAAGTTTATGTATTTTTGCTACCAGTTTACAGTTAATTAAAAGTGACAGTGTTCCTTTAAATTCTCTAGAGACCATTTAATCCATTTCCATTGCTATCAGAAACACTGGTTGAAAAAATCAATACCCATTTGTGAATCTTGAGTATGTATTAAACAAGACACGTCTAACCAGTTCATTTGCACTTGAAAGCAGCCATCTGTAGAAGCCAGCTTTGCCTAAGCAGATATGATTGCTAATAATGTGATATCCCTGTAGACTACAAAGCCCACACAGAGCTATTCAGTGTATAGTTCACAGCACTGGCATTAAATTAGTTATGCTGTACTGGTGTTAGACACACACAAAATCAAACTTAAAAATCGATCAACTTGATAACGTACAAAGCAAGCAACTCCCATTACCACTGTTATTTCAGATGGCTCCTAAAAGATCCCAAATTTCATTTTTAGATTTACCAGCAATATAAAAGTAATTAGTATTGTGCATAACGTTAAACATTGTACTAAATGCAAATTAGAAAAGACTAGGGTAATATAACACATTTTTATAACAAAAAGGGTTTTTTCCTAACCTTGACTTAAAAACTGAGCAACTAATGCAAATATGCTTGCTTTACAGATACCTCAGAACAACAAAAATTTAATATTTTAAATGTAATTTGAACGTGGAAACTTGGCATTTAGAATTTCACATTGTGAAAAGCAGAAATATACAAGCAAGATACTTGCAGGTTAATTTAATATGTATTAACTGATGCAGCTTCTCAGGGAAAAGACTCAGATTTGAGCATCAAAAACCTTTGCCGGCAAAATTTGAATCTTGGTTACACAAAGTGGTTTCTGACTGCAGAGTATTAGATTTATTTATAGCTGTGGCTTCACTTCACAACTACAACTCTACTTCCCTTTTCATAAGGCAGTTCACATGCCGCAACGAACCAATTATACCGGGATTTTTTTCCTTCACTTCCTGGGGTTCAAACAAACCTATTAAAGTCCCGCTGCTCAGTATGATCTTCTTTAGTGATACCACTGAGAATAAGCTGAATTTGAAATCATAGTTTTGCATACCTTTCAAGCTATCAAATAGAAAACAATAAAGCTGAGTCTTTTAAATTCTTTAACACATTATAGCGTGTAGGAACCTTCAAATACTGAGATTGATTAAACCAAACTAATGTGCTTTGTAATTGCAATTTTGTAAAATAGAAATCTCAATAAAACTTTAAAACTGCCAAAGAGGAAATGAAATGGGAATGAAATAAAGGGAATTTTATCTGCCTAAAGAAGGTGGCAATAATGTAACAGCAATGCAGGGAAGAACAGGTTTTCTTATGGCCTTTATTTGCCAGGTACAAGCTCATTTAATATTTAATAACTTCAAATCAGACAAAATTTGTCAGCTATAGGAAGGGCACAACTTTGGGCACCCAATCAGTCTCTGCCCTCTAGTGTTGAGAAAGCAGATAAAACTCTTCTCAACAGAAGTGTCACTACAGAGAAGCATGAGCTCAAGAAAAAAGTTTTTCATTAAATATGTTCACTGGCTATTCAGTAGATAGCAGCTAGGAAAATTCACCTACTGTCATACACTCCTGAGGGCTATGCACATATTCCTGGCACCCTGAACAATCAAAGTAAGGCTTGAATAAGACATCAAAGGGCAATTGAATTAAATACTGAAATGGTAAATGGTAAGATTCTAATTATGCCTATCAAAGCCTAGAAATGGAATTCACTAATGCTGAAAAAACCCATTTTATATAATATTTTTATAATATTTTAACCATTTACATCTGACGTTTGTAATACCTTCACTGCAAACTAAAACCAATAAGACACATTACTAGAAGAAACAGATTTTCTATGCTTCTTGCATTTCCTTTTAGAGGTGATGCAAAAACCTGCCATTTTATCTTGAAAATCTGATTTTTTTAAAAACAAGTTCATTTTACAGCTTATTAAATTCTGAACACTAACATGTAAAGAGCGAAAAAAATTAGCATAGCATTTGGTCTTAGTCTTGAGATGAAATCCATAAACTGTCATGTCTGATACTGAAATGGTTGCATTTCTTTACAGTAAGTTGGTGCATTTGAACTGTTCCATAAGTAAAAGATGAAAATAGATTTTGGTCTATTGCTAGAGGTGACTTAAGATTCACTTAGCATCAAAAACTTCTTCCCAGTGAAAAACAGACTTGAAATGTGGAAGTTGAATATATGGAGGAAAGGAGAAGAAAAAGATGGGGAGCTCACCTTGACAGCAGCTTCTGAACCTCCTTCTTTAAAATCTTCGTATTTCATTACTTCAGCCATAATGAATCCCTTTTCAAAATCTGTGTGAATCTTCCCTGCTGCCTGAGGTGCCTTCGTCCCTTTCTGTCAAAGGAAAGACCGGAATAAAATTAATTGCACTTAAGAAGATTGATCGCAGGAAAGAGGTTTCTCCTTTTTTATATGCTTTCAGGATCTGCTGAAACTTTGTTTCATATCAGTTAAAATGTCACCCATGCAGCTGGGTGGCTCTCCGGATTGGGACATACAGATAGATGTCTTTGCCACAGATAAACCAACTGATATTAAAGAAGGGCAGCTTTGTTTTTCCTAATAGGTATCAACAGCAGTATTGATTTTAGAAGATTTATGATTATGTTTTGTTGAGGTTCACTTCGATCCACAGCTCTCCACGCGGAAAGTGAGGAAAATAAAGATTTTTAAATAACTTTAAAATCTGAATGACTCAAGACTTTTACTTACGTCCAAATAATGTCAATTAAATGGTAACATTCACTGGCGAACCTCGTTTGTAGTAAAAAATGATTTATGGATCTGAAGCCCTACTTATTATTTATTTTTATTTCAGAATAATTTTAGTGAGTCTAATATATAACAAAATGAGAATTCTTATGAAAATGTCAACAACCGAATCACTAAAAAATAAAAATAAAGTCACAGGCAACTAATTTAAGTTTACGCAATAGAGGAGAATGCATTATAACTGCATGCTTTAAATTACAAGGACATACATTCTGTGCACATACAACCATGGAAAGAAATTTGAGAAATAATGGTGACCTAAAGGCTGCTTAATAAAGCATGTTAAAGTGGTAAGGAGTCTGACACTGTAAAGCACAGTTTTTACAATAAAAGATGTATTGGGTTAATATGGCTACTCACTGATGCTTACCTGACTAAATATCTTTGCACATTAAATCAAAGATACTTACAATCAGTCTTAAGATAAACCAGCTTTCAAATTTTCTAATAAAGAGCAGGCATTTCTCCTACTGAAAACAGTGGAGTTTCAGAATGTGCTTTTAGAAACTATGGCAAGAATTAGAACAACAAAACTTCTGCTTTTATATTATTTTGATAGCCATTTCAGGGACCTTAGCCAGCAGTTACCATGTAAAAGGAGGTGAGATGAAAGGGCTAAAAAATGAATGTGGTTTTAGGAAAATAAGTTTAATGTGCTAAAACAGATACATGAACATCTGTAGCAGTATTAATAAAAAATAAATTTACTGTAAATCATGTTGATTAGTGAAAATAAATTAATTCCGTTGAATGAAATTAAATACAGCACTGAAATTCACTGCACAGTACTAAATACACTGATGCAAAAAATAAAATGTCAATGACAGATTTGCACCTCCAGAAGTTGACATTTTTGTAAATTTCAAGATAGAGGTTGTAACTACATGCATTTCAAAATATTTTTCAGTACTAATGGTTATATTATATTTACATTCAAAGGCAATCCACTACAGCTCAGCTCTTACAGCCCTCTGGGAATAAATTAAGTCAATCTCTATGGCTATAATCATTCGACATCAATATTTAAAATAAATAATAAAATTATTTATTTTATAAGGCATTACGTAAGTTCCTGGATAAACATATAAAACTAACAAAATAAACTAGGTCTAAATATTAAAGTCAGTAAAGGACCTGAATTACTGCACACTGATTTTAGGTTTTTGAGCCCAACTGTGTATCCATGAGGAATATAATGATGTTATATTGCTTTTATTGCTGAAAATGTAATCCGGGCAAAGCAAAGGAGGAATGAACCATCCGCAACCCAAACAAAGTTAGTGAATACAAAATGAAAAGCAACATCAATTTCACTGCAGACAAACCCAGTCACACAGATTAAGCAAGCACAATACTGGTACGTCTTATCTCTGACCACAGGAGGAGGGTAGACAGATTCTACAGGATGAAGAAATTCAGACTATGTAATAGGCAGAATCAATTGTTACCTGCCTCAATCAATGCAGCTCCAGTTTCACTGTTCAGCAGCTCACAAATAATTAAAGTTATCCTGGACAAAAACCTCATCTGTAATGACTAGCTAACCGCCACCATGACAAACTTCAAAGTCAGTGATATCAATCTGAATTCAATAGTGTGGAACTGGATATAGCTGATGAATAAGTATGAATCTTACCCTGATGGTCCATGCACGCACTTCATCTGGGCCTGCAGTGAAAAAGTATTCTAGTTGGAGTGCTGCATATCCAGCCTTAATGATCTTTGCTAAAGCACTGAGGGGGAGAAAAAAAAAAAAAAGAGAGAGAGAGAGAACCCAATTCATTCAACATATACACATAAACCAGCTAAATGCCAAGTAATCAATTTACATGGAAAGACACCACATAATTTGAAGACACCGGGTCTACTTTTAAACACAGCAATAACTGCAGTATCCCTTTTCTTTGAACTCTCTTCAGAAGAGCTACTTTTTTACTGCAGAATCATAAATACAGTATTTTGATTTCTTTATTTGGCAGGCTACAGAAATATGGGATAAATTTAAATGACCCTATCAGGCAGCACTTTTGGACTCATGCAATTTCAAGACTGCGGGTCATGAAAGCATAACTGTTTGACTGAAATTCAGTATTGAGACAATTTAGTATAGTTCTTCAGAAAAATTATGGCAAAAATTTTCTCCACTGTCCCTATTCCCCATGGATGACGAAACAGTTTTGGTGATCATTCCTTCTCAAAAATATACATAACTAATACCTATGTTATAATTAAAACACTGTACAGAGATGACAGATGACAGTTAAAAACTTAATTTAAAATAAATCTTTTCACTCTGTCTCATGGTAAAGAAAGGAGAAGATTCTCTCTTTATAATGGTAATTACTCTGTCATTTATTATTCTATCAGCGCAAGCAATTAAATTACTGCAAGGAAATAGTTGATAATAAAGTGAAGGGAAAATGAATGCTAATTAACCTTTGTGTCATGTTCTCTTGCAGATACTTCTGTTTCTCCTCAGCACTCATATCTTGCAACTTGAGTTCCAAGGCCCCACTAAAAGGAATGACCAAAGCACCCGGGTCGTGCTTGTCCACCCACTCTTTAATTTTTATCAACCTGTAGACAACAAAGGGCACAACATTATCTTGTAGTGCATGCATGGCTGTACCACATTCATTATTATCAAGTAGCACATACATATTCATAAGAATTGCACGGTTTTATGATGCCATCTTTTTGTGTATTGCTTTCCAAGGTCAAGGCATTAACAGGCAGCAATTGCTTCAGGTGTACTCCATTAACATTTCACTGTTTCTTGGTTTCTCTTTGGCATTTAATCTACCAGCAATAGGCATAATTTGAGACAATAACTAGGTTTTTGGTAGAGGTTAAATTCTTGCAATCTAAAATGCTAACTGAATAAAACTTTGTAGATCTGTGATTGTGCATTTTTTTGAGACTTCCAAGAGTGATATTTATCAAATGTGGTAAAACTGGGAAACTGGGGGTCCTCAGTTTTCCCTCTGACTTTTTCTTAAAAAAAAAAAAAAAAAAAAAAAAAAAAAAAAAAAAAAAAAAAAAAAAAAAAAAAAAAAAAAAAAAAAAAAAAAAAAAAAAAAAAAAAAAAAAAAAAAAAAAAAAAAAAAAAAAAAAAAAAAAAAAAAAGCATCTCAGTAGCTAGGGCAGCTGATATTAGCAGAGAGGAAAGAACACTACACTCTACAAACTCCTAGATAGCAAGCAGCACCCTTGCTTTTTCTGGCTATTGATCTTCGAGTATGCCATAGCTAATAAATAAAGGGCTGTATTTCTACTAATTTCTCCCATCTTTCTGCTGTCTCCCCAGGATGAAGCTTGTAGGTACTATACTCCTATTATTTTTCAATAAAGGATCAAATATCACATTTCTCTTCATCTTCAATAACAGGCAGCATCATTAATAGTTTGCTGTACATCTAATTTTTTTTTTTAGTTGAATGAAACTACAAATTTAGAGCTACAGATTTATGGTGTTAGTTTTTGAGTGTTCAATATCCTATTAAAATTAATAAAATCTATGCAGGAATAGCTGACGTTTAAACAGGTATCACATTCATGACTACAAGTACTATTTCTTTTAAATTTAAGGGAGACAGTCATAAATTACCTGTAAGGAGTTCACTGTTATTTATAGGGCACTATTTCTGAATGGATGTGAACACAAGAATGACATGTCTGTAAGCACAGCGAGAAGACACAAGAGGCATGGGAATACTTCCTGTACACCAAGAATCCAAGTACAAATAACAGTACTTTGGGTGCCATGGATGTTTCAGACCTGAAGCACCTATAATACAGCACAGGGTTTTATGCTTGCCGAGTTCTTTTTCTTAGTCCTGCTAATCTCCCAGATTTAGACTAAGGTTTTAACTGCTATTATATTAAAGTGCTTTGAAACTGTGGCCTGCAAACCTTTAAATAATCAATGCAAATGTCACTTCAGGAAAAAATGAACTGAACTACAAGTTCATCAACACACATTTGTCAAAGAAAATAGCAGGGGATCAGAGCTATTATGAGATTAAGTGCATGGCCCACTGAGTAGAGTTTTAAATGGGACAAAGAATATAAAAGTTCACTCAACAGTTTTCACACATTTGTTATATAAGGCTGGTCTTCTATCATTTACTTATGTAAATACCCCATCAGTGGTTTTCAATCCTCATTATACTAATCTTTTTTTCCTCCAGTTACCCAATGAAAATATAGTCTGGTATCCAGGAATGATACTGAAACACTATTGCCTTCAGAAATGTCTGAACTGAAAATCACAATTAAGGTGCTTTTCTGAAAGTGACACGTGACATTTAACAGCACTCCTAAAACTGACATTTGTAGTTAACTGATTCATTCTGGCTAACAAACTGGATATCAAAGCTATACATGTGAAACTTTTACAGAAAATGTATCTAGAAATGGATCTACTATTCAGAAGTGTACTTCAACATCTGTTTGTAAATCCTTTTTTTTTTTAAGAAAGTATCTAACATTCGTCTCTTGACTAAAGTGAAATGAGTATGAAGGCAATATCAAAAACTGGATTCAAATTCTGTTTGGTAAATGTGGTCATTGTAACTAATAAACTAAGAGCTATTATGGAACAACAAAATAAGAAATAATTACTTTGGCTAAAACACCAATTCAGAATAATAATAGTCTTAGACTGTCATTTTAACAGCTTTTCTATTGAGTCCTTAGAGGGATTATTTGCATTCCTCAGGTATTCTATTGTACAATTCAGATGAATAAAGACTTACAAATCATTCCTCTACCGCCAGTGTGAGACTTTGATCCAGTGAATACACCATTGTACCTTAACTATAATTGGCAAAAAACCTGACAGTGTAGAGCATCACAAGCTTAATAACAAAGGAGAATATCTCAAAGTGTTGACAGATGATCTTCATAATGCAGGAGCAGAGCTGGTACATTTTAGCAATAAATGAGCACTGAGGTCTAAAGGTCTCTGAAGTGACTGACATCAGACCTGCTACAGCCTCACTAAAAGAATAAGGTACTGCATCACACTCTGTACAGACAGTCGGATCCTCTGCCTGAATCTTTCACTTTTGAGACTTCCAATGTCACAGGAATTACTAAAAAGTACCAAAGAATTTCCCTAATAGTAATAAAAATAAACAAAAAAGGAAATAAATAGAAATACTGATATATTTCTAAATAGAATTTTCCACAAAGCAAAAACGCTTGACTATTAATCAGTAAAGTAATACTGCACATTTGCTTTCCTGTTAGGGATAACCAAGTGATAAAACAGAACAAAGTTCTCTTAACAATTGGTAACAATTAATGTCAAAGTCTGTTTTATTCGAGCAAAGAATTTTTCCAGGGAAATATGTCTGTAAAAGGACAGCATTAGTACAGTCATTTGGGTGTTTAAGATAAGCAAATCCTGGAGTATCTCTCCATTATTTCATGCTATACTTGATAATGAATGATGAAGGGTACTGTGTTTTAGGCTAAGACTATTAACACTTAAGAAAACCATGATTTAAAAAAAAAAAAAACACTAATGGCTGATAAGAAAGGAGAAAAGCATGTTGTCATATCTACTAACTCCAAAAAGCTGTCCAGACCAAGATGTTTTCTTGCCACTACTATTTGACAATTTTGAAGAAGGCATCAGCTAAGGGCACTCCAGTTTAACTCTGCATCAGCTTGGCAAAAAAGTAGTAAATGAAAGAAGCCACTGACTTCAAGTGAAGAAGGATCAGGTTGACGACCAGAGTTATCTCCTGATACTAAATCATGATGCAGAACAGACCTTGGAGAAAGGTTTAAAAAATGAGGGCACTCACAAGGAAGACCAAGAAGCAATGAGCACCAGAAAGGGTAGTTGTACAGATGGGAGTGCCTTCACTTTAAAACGGTGATGGTTCCTGAGGCAGAAGTAAACCAAACTCTGCAGACAACCACAATAAAAGAGGTATAAAAGTTGCAGAATGTACATTAACTACAAATCAATGTTTGACGGAGTTTCACATGAGAGACCCAGCTGGGAACAGAGACAGAGTTCAGATGGAAATCAGAAGTAGCGATGGAAGAGGGAAGCTGCAGAGAGAACTTAAGCCCAGTGGACACCTGCAAGACAAAATGATCTGAAAAACTGACCCCCGAGAAGAAAGGTGATTTGTGAAAGTATGCTTTTGTACAAGCATGACCAAAAAAACCCCATCTAACTGGTGGAAAAGAAACATTTGCTGTTCTGTTCTACAGCTGAAGTACCAGTGGAAATTGGCAGAAACAAACCAGCATGGCAGGGAAGAAAAAAATACCAGGCAGCACCACAAGGAAAGAAACATGTATAGATAACAAGATCAAATTAAGTGATCAAAATATACAAAAAACTGGGAAAAAAAGAACTGCAGACAAGAGTGAGAACAAGACGACCTATAAATTTCAACAGGCTCTTCCTGTTGGCAGTTCTGAGCAACCCCAGATTTTTAAAACCTTCCAAACTCAATCTGTTTAGTGCTTTGTTCCCCACTATTGGGAAGTTACGCATAGCCTAAGCCACCTTTATTTCAATTTAAACACATTTTAACCGAGCCTGTAACTACGGACTGGGAATATACACTCCCTATTTCTTCACAGCACCACTTTACTACTTTAAAACTGAGGTCTGTTTTTTCATTTTGTGCTTTCCTTGTAAGTCACATATTACTCTAACTTTCAGCCTTTTTCTTGTACTCGCTCCAATTGCTCTGGAAGTTCCTGGAAGCACACACTACCTAATGCACTCCTCAGAGCTCTCAATATCAATGTCTTATGAGCATTAAAAATAGCTAGAGGATTAACTCAGACATTTTCCAAGTGACTCTCCTGTTCATAATATCCAATATAGCATTTGCTTCTTCGTGACAGTACTGCAATTTTATCTCTATTTCTTGAAGTGTTCCTAAATTTGTTCTACACATATCTGGACATCTCTTAGTTTGGGGTCATCTACAGAGATTTAACAAAAATGCTCATCATCCAGCTCATTAATGGAAATACGTAACAGTATTCAACCAGCAGCCACTTCTGCAGATCTCATAATGAGATATTCTTCTATTTGGGAAGCGAATCATGCTCTGTGTATTGTCTTCCAACCAGCCTTGCACACTCAACTTCCAGTAGTTTCCATCTAGCCAATGTTTCCTATCTTATTTATGAGAATGTTGTGAGGCATTGAATCCTTTAAAGGCTTAATAAATTTTCCTAATAGGTAATAAAGTGTACTTTTTTCACTATATGCAAAACCCATTAAATTTACACAAATATTAGCATCATGTGACAACTGAGACAAATAATGAATAGCCAACATTAATTTGTGAAGACAAATGGGTTGCCTCTAGGTGATTAAAAACAGTTAAATTGTTCCAACTTTTTCCTCAAAATTAAAGAAAAATTCACCAACTTATCTTCCCTCTTTATGGCTTTCTTTTGTCCTTTGAAGACTGTATTATCTACGAGATATCTAAAATGGTAATAACTTGTAATTTTTTGGCCAGATCTCAAAACATTCTGCTATGAGTACCACTAGTTTCAGTTGATTTGGCAGGACAGGAGAGGAAGAGCTAATTTACCTAAGCACCAGTACTGCGTGACACAGTTCGTAGGTGATGTCCTTCCCTTCTGTTAGCATGCATAGACTCCGCAAAGATCAGGTCCCACTGTTCTCAGTGCTGTTCTTACAAATAGATTAGTATGTACGTGTATTCTTACAAACGTAAGAAACACTCACAGCCTCAGTAAGCTTTTACTCCAAATTTAAATAATTCACAAAGAATGGAATGGCAAAAATTATGAAACCAATATATATTATAATTTTGTACCACAAAATAGGTCAGTGGCAGAAGTTAAGAACGGGAAGCAGGTGGTACAGGTGGTACTCTGCTGTAACAGATTAACATGCTGTAACTCTTACTGCTACCTGCCTTTTTTAGCATAACCCTTTCTTCTTGCACTAGAGAGAAAGGAATACAAAACAGAAAAACATTACAGAATAAAAAGGTACTTTCTTCCCCACTATGGTAAATTTTCTTTTTATGAAGACAACAAATCTACAGAAGGTTTGGGAGCACCTGTTACTCACCTAGGCAATACCACTTCAAATCATAGGCGACATTTACAAATTTCTTTTTTTACTCCCTGCTCCCAGATGGCCAGGAGAAATACAGCAATCCTTAGATTTCAAAAGGCCCTTTCCCACCCTCCACCTTCCACCTGCAAATACTTTTTAGTAACACTTCAGAACAAAAGCACTGCCTCCACACTCCTGGCTGCTTCCCGGCCAGGAGCCTTCTCTCAGCCCCTCAGACCTTCATTTATCCTGTGCATCCTGAATGCTTTAAGTTTCTCAATACCTTCCCAGTCCTATGTCTATATGCCCTCCAGTATTTAGTCATTGTATCCAGATGGACTTTATAAGACACCAAAAACCTATCTCATGTGTTAGATGCTACCCACATCTCCAATAGATTGACCTGAGTCTTGAAACATGCAGTGGAATAGCCCTTAAACTTCTTTACCACAATATTTTCAGGGACTTGTGACACATTTCACAATCAAGAATTTTATCACAGAACAGGTATTTAATTCTACTACATCTGCATTTCACACTTTTCAACTTCATTGTAATTAAAACTGATACTGTATCAAGAAAAGAACAGAAGTTCCCAATCAACATTTGTAATTTGCTGTTTATTATAGATGAGTCTATAACTTTCCTTAACATTCTCCTTTGAAATGTAAATAGTCACAGGCTCTCTGCTTCACGTGTCAGAGCAAATTTTTCCAGGACCTTGATCTCTATCATGGCCATTATCTTAAATCCCCTGTAATTCTGCAAAGTCATCTGTTAGATAGGGTGACCAGTATTGCACCTACTATATTACTTCATGTTGCACCCCAGATTCTAAAGAAACAATTTCACAAGGTTCTTATCCCATTCTTTATCCATCCTGATGTTACACTTGCTTTTCTGCTACCAGTTGCGCACGGAGCAAAGACCCTACCAGCACTCCCCACGGGCATACTCAAGCTGTTCAACAACCAAAATAATCTGGCAAAACACAGTTTTGGGAGGGGAAGTTTATTTATCTCATACCCCCCTCCACACACACCCTCTTTTTAAGCTGGACCAATTCACTTTCCCATGTATCCTTACAACTGGTTGTGCCAATATAGCTGAAAGGTGGTGCAGGAACAGATGAAGACTGTTTAGGAGAGAAGTGCCTTACATTAGCCTACCACCCAAAAAAGAGCAATGCCTTGAAGCCAAGTTAATCAGGAATTTTGGTGTTTATTATTGGAGAAAGCTTGTATATGGCATGACTCCTCCTAAAAATGATCCTGTATGATATCATTTAAAAATAGAGGCAGAGAGCAATATTAGCTGACATAAGGGAGTTTTAATAAAATCAAGGCAATATTCTGGAAATTAATATGAAAGCTTGAGGGCATGAAATGCTATAATTTTGTTATCAATATCTAACAAAACATGGTAGTAGTAAACGGTTCTTAGTTTATCTGGTCTAGAAAGCTACCTGGAGATATCAGCTATTTAATGGTATGTTAAAAACACAGAAGAACATAACAGTTCACTTTCAACTTTATACTACTGACCCCTTTTTGAACACATTTCACAGAAAAATTTGGTTTAATTGACATGAAATGGTTTTAGCTGTTTTGGGTTTTCAAGATGTTGGAACTGTGAAGGAAGTAATACCAGAGAACATGATATTACCTGTAAGTCAAGTACAGACAGTAGTTAATGGACAAAATACATAAGTAGGAGAAATAAAGCACGCATAATAGAAAAATCTATTTGATGACCTGCAACAAGTTTTAATTTAAAAAAACATTGAGATGGTAGAAAGACAGAGAGAAAGAATTAAAATAACACAGAATTATTTTTTCTGCTAATCTATACAAGGTTCCCAGTTTCTGTATCTTACACAGCAAACAAAAGGTCAAAGTAACCCTATTTTAAACATTTTTAAGAAGCATCATTTATTGAGAATAAAGATCTTGAAATCCATTTTTAAAACATTCATCTCTGATCAAATTTTCAAGACTTCAATAATAACTCTTTATTTAAATTCTGGTCCACATTACAGTGATCAAAACCAATTATGACTTAAACAATAATGAAAACAGTGCTACACTGCTGGTGTAGCACCTGCTGGTACGTGAAAGGCTTACAGTCTCTAGTGCTCCTTGGCCTGCCAACTCCAAAAATTAATTCTGTCTTAACAAAAAAGAGATATGGCTGTTGCTGTCAGCAAGGATCACACGCAGTCAAGACTGAGCAACTGATGAAACCACATAACAATGCAGATTGCAGCAAATCTTGCACATTCCATTTCATAGTTACGACTCCACTTGCAGCACATACGCTCTGGATAAAAAGGATGACTGGAAAGTCACATCTTGTTCTTTCTGCTATCATTTATAAAATGCAGAGTTTTGAGAGGTTACCTTGAAAACTGTAACAAAATAAGTTAACAAATGCTCGTTTGTAAATTACAGCAGAAGGAGCAAATCTCAGAAGACTTACGTGCAAGATTATCACGATTGAGATACTACTACAGAGCAGTAGAAAAAATCCCTATTTCATAGTCAGGTTAACATTATGGCATGATAATTTTAACTTCTGTTTCTTGACGAGACTTCTTATGTCACATAGAAAACTGTATTCTTAAAAGCCCTGTACAAAAAAAGTAGGACAATTCATATCAATGCTATTATAGTCAAGCCTCAAATATGTAATCCTAGAAAAAAATTATAATCCATGCATAACAACAATAGTTGATTAAAGAAAATGTGATGCCTTAATGAGAGAAACTTTACATGAAGTGCATGATGAGCAGCGTCTTAAATTTATATTCTTTGATTTTTTCCGTGTCCTGTGTGCGCACAAATACAAGGCCATATCCCCAAACAAAAAATACAATTTACATTAAACTCCCATGTAATGTAATAAATATATACAAACAACACTTAGAATGAGACACTATAAAAAGTAATTGAGAATATATTCCGCCAATGCTTATTAAAAATTCTGCAATGAGTACCACAAACGAAGACTACAACATTTGTTAAATCTGCCTTTCTCTAATGTCACAGAACAATTTAATGAAACCTAAACAATCTGGGTCACAATATTACACTCTAGTTCTCTTAATGTCTTTTCCGGCACACATATGATAGAGCGAGACACTTTCCTCGCTGCTCCAGAATTAGAGAGTGTGATCCTACTTGTGGAGACTCTCTGGACCACAGAATTCGTATAAATGCTCTCTTCCTTCATCCATCAGTTGTTAAAACCGTGTATTAGAATTGCAATAATCAAATATTACCACAATAAGAGACTTAGATTTAAAATAACAAACACTGTTTATTCCCCCCACCCCCTTGGACCAAGTACTAACATTTTGTGATCACGCAATAGTATGAGCAATGTTTTAATAAACAATTTTAATTAGACTAGTAATAAGAATCATAGAAGCTGGTGATACTGAACTAAGTTATGGGGGTTTTTGATGAGGAAAAGACAAAACTTGTTACTAGGCTGGAATATGCTACTCAAATCAGACATTAACTTTGATATTTATCCAGGGAGAGAACATAATCTAAGCTCTCAGTATAACAATGAGAGAGTTATTTAGCTGAATGGTTAATATTCAAACTACAGCAACTCCAAGATTACAAGGTTTAATTTCAAACCCTTGATTCAGGTATCTAATCTCACTCTGCTCCCTACATACTTAACACAGCAGAAGGCTCTTCTGAGGACATTTCAGAGCACTTAAATTAGGGCTCCTGTTCTCACTTTCTTCTTAAAGCACCTTCCACTCTCCACTTTTCATTGTCTGCTTTAGAAACTACACCTGACCTTAAGTGTCTAAGGTGCTTACATAAAATTACGTGGCGTGCCTCAGTCTTAACCCCTGCTCATATATTGCCCTGAAATATGTCTAATAAATACAAGAGCATATGCTGTCTTTTCATATGAAAACGTCCAATCAAAACACTAGATGAGTCAGGGGTTTTCACAGAGCACAGAGGTGCTTTGTACAAAATGCACTTCATTAATTTAAAAAGCTGTCACAAAAAAGTTCAATTCTACAGACAAGGTCTGTTTACCTGTCTAAAGGTGAAATGGAGAGAAACGAACAACATCTGAATCATCTAAAAAACACATCTGTCCTTGAGGAACACTAACTTTCTTTTCAGAAGCAGGAGTGAGTACCTGGATCAGTGTCTGAAATTATGCTCCATTTATCTGACTGTAAAGGATCTGTTAGACACGAAGATTTTTAGGGCTAAAAATAGAATGACAAAGTAAATTTCTGTCAGAAATAAATACTCTTATTCTATGGGTGGGTGTGTACAAACCATTTCTTTTTGCAACACAAAACTTAGATTTGATTTATTATAAAACTACTAGTTCACCTTTTTCCATTTTCTTATCAGTTATGGAATTAGGATGCACTCACCACCCTCAGCAATTTTAACATCAAAACTTACTTGACTGAAAAGAAGCTCCATTGTGAAGTTATGGTGCCCTGTGGTATGTTTCACTCTTACAAAAACTAGCAATAATAAAAACAGGATCAAAAAAACCAAACCTAAAATGCGCACTCCTTTAATTTTTATTACTTGGCCAGAAACAGTTTTTCAATAGAAAGTCAGAATGTAAGCCCAAAAACATACCAATTCATGTTCAGTCTCATCCGAGTAAGAAAAGGCTCCATGTGTGGTGGCATACATGATAGTTGTCAACATAAATGAAAATGTTCATGAATAAAAAACAGGCTGTATAAAGAACTAATTATAATATTACTATCAATTGCTAGCTTGCACTTGCAATTCTTTCATATTATACAAATGCATTGTTTTTGACATTCCTCTGTAGCTAAACATCACATCATTTCACTGTTTCACAGTAGTTCAAACATACACAGGGTATACTATAAGGAGTGTGGTCTCATCTACAGTTACTCTGAAAGAGGAAAAAATCCAATGCCGTATGTGCATTGTCATTAAAAATTAATTTTAAACAGTAATCAGCTCCCAAGTAAAACAGTATTTGCCTAAAGCGATCAATTCCACTCCTTTAACATGAGTTGTAAGAAAAGCTTCAGTAACCAATGAAAAGCATCATTCCTATCTTAATGCTCAAACATATTCTTCTTCTATTCAAGAAGCACAATAGAATTTCAGCTTGGAAAAGGCCTGTCCAACAGGCAAGAGCCCTAGTAAGTAATACGTGGTTAAAAGCAGATCTATCCAAAGGAAAAATACTAAAAAAATCTTCGTGGGCAGTTATTCTGGGGATAGTGATAGTCTAACCATTTCTCCAGCAGAGAGTCACCTAATCTACAGATACAATGCTATCTGAGTTTTAGTTTGGTTGATCAATGACACCATCAAAGAAGAAATCATCACAGAAAATAACCTCAGTAAACACAAGTAATTTAAAGGAAAACATAAAGCATTCCTTGATAAATTAATTCTCCCATATGACATATGATTTTCTATGCAGAACTCGCCACCAGCTGCTGCAAGAGAAGAGCTCCAAAGAGGAGATATAAGGACTCCCTGAAACATTACCTCAGCCTAGGGCATATTGACCACCGTCAGTGGTCCACCCTGGCCTCCAATCGGGAGATTTGGAGACACACCGTACATAACGCTGCTGCCTCCTTTGAGAGCACGCGTAGAATCAGTCTCGAGGAGAAAAGAAAATGCAGAAAGAATCGTGCCTTGACTATACCACCCAAGGAGACCTTCCGGTGTGCTCTTTGCAACCGGACTTGCCTCTCCCGCATTGCCCTTTTCAGCCAGCAGCGCGCTTGCAGTGAGCGTGGGTAAAGCCCTTCCCAAATCTTCGTTCGCGAAGCCAAGCCATGATGATTGGATAGTGTGCTGTGCGACACTACTCATTCGGCTGGAAAAGAGACGGAACTGGATTTGTACAGACCATGTACCAAGTAATGCACTGGATCTGTTAACAGGGGAACAATCTGGTATTTAAGGATATTGTTAATCAAGTTTCACAAGGATGAAATTTAGGAGTGATCTTGTTTAAATAGATTAATTACCTTGACACAAACATTAGGTCCATGCAAAGTTTACATTCAATACAAGAGCAGGAAACATTTTCCTCAAGGAAAGTCATCATTGCCACCATCAACTGGAAGTGACATAGAAGGGTGATCATGATGGGTTAGCCGTCTTCTGAGCAACTCTGAGTCATCAAGACAATGCAACAGGGAAAAGGCAAATGTCATCTACAGATCCTACTGGAAATGTTTCCCTTGCATAAAAAGTACTCGTGAAAGCATGTGGAGTACTATGTGCAGCTGTGGCCAGCTAAATTCGGAACAGGTCTAAGGTTATCAGAAGAACAGGAACTTCATGTAAGTGACAGAGAAAAAATTGAAAAAGCCTGCTTTAAATAAGTACTGCAGGTAAACGCCAATTAGATAAGATACTATTTAATATACAGGACAAAGGTGCCAGAACCACCAATGAAATAAGCCAGCCATGGAAAAACATAGGCTGGAAATCAGCACATTTTCAACTCAAGGCAGCAGCAAGGTAGGTTCTGTGAACAGCCTCCCAATACTAGCTGCAAAACAATCAGCTACTGTTAAAAAAACCTCCTAATTAATTTATGAAAATCATTATACTGTGTAGCTACCAACAATGACTGGTTCTGTACTGAATGCAAAGGAAGGATTACAGTAATTTAAGGATTACCATACAGTTACAAGGAAGCACTACACTTTGTGAATTCAGAAGTACATAAAGGCTATGCAGAAATGGAAAAGTGGGATGAGGCAGTCTCAATCTCACAGAAATCAAGTTCCTACACATTTTGTAAAAACCAAGGTTTCCACTGGGCAAAAAGCATGAAGAACTCAACCACCACATATTCGACTTGGCTGGAGCTAGCCAGCTGACCAGCAGCAGTAGGCTGGCAGACTGATCATCACACAAGAAGTCCTTCTGAGCTGCAGAATATGATGCTACTTGCTGTTCAGTGCACCATGCCACTGCTTTTTATAGAAGTATAAATTAGGTATCACTGTTGTAAGGAAACAAGACTCAACCTCTTGGAAAACTTAACGAGTTTCGCTCTTCAAGAAAAAAATGCAATGAAAGTCAAAAGTATCTCATAACGCCATTTATAGTTACCAGTACCACCCATGAGGAGAGCATGGGCAAGGCAGAAAAGGTAGCTGCAGTACTTTATCACACCATGGCAGTAAGCAATTTCAAAATTTGGGCAAAGTACATATTTTTAAAGCAGCACTAATGAGAACACTGGACTTCCTTATCCTAACTGGTCAAACGAAGACAATTAAAGAATATGATTATTTTAAAATCTGTGAAAAGTTTAGTGGAATTTTTACTTGGCATCACAAACATAAATCTAAAAGAGACAGAAGTAAAATCCAGTTCTACGTCACCAAATCTCTTTTTAAAGGCCTTCAAAATAAAACCTCCTCCAGCTCCATGTCAGTATCATGTCAGCTCCATATCAGTATCAAGATTTGCTACAGAGGAAGGGAATCCTATCATCAGAAGTCTCCTATCCTATTCAACCCTACAGCATCCTCAAGAGCAAGCTCATCCCTTGTATGGAGCAAGGCAAGGTTGGCTATAATGGAAAGAGAGACATTTGCTACACCCATGAGCAGACACCACTTTTGGGCAGGACATGAATTCTGAAATGCATTGGCAACTCTCATTCTGACATTTTTTTGACTTCAAGGTGTTTCCCATTACAATATTAAGACACCAAATATAGCTGTGCGTAATTCCCAATTTCTAAAAAAGCAACCAATAAACATGTTAATTTCTAAACTGAACGTGCCTGTTACATACTCATTACTGTCGCGGTTTGAGAAGGGGGGCAT
>NW_010390747.1:541-752 GCF_000710305.1 Buceros rhinoceros silvestris | reverse complement strand
CCCGGCACAGGGGACACCCCAGGACCAAGGCTGTGCAGGGCCAGTCCTCCGGGCACCGGGCTGGGACCCAGTACGGCACCGGGACCCTGCCCTGGGATCCAGTACGGCACCGGGACCCCGCCCTGGGACCCAGTATGGCACTGGGACCCTTCACTGGGATCCAGTATGGCACCAGAACACAATCCAGGGATACACCATAGCACCAGGCCAC
>NW_010390747.1:0-214 GCF_000710305.1 Buceros rhinoceros silvestris | reverse complement strand
TCCAGCCTTGCCCTGGGATCTTGTGCTGGGACCCTGTGCTGGACCCCAGCCTGGCGCTGGGATCCCATGCAAGGATCCTGCCTTGCGCTGGGATCCTGTGCTGGGATCCATCCTTGCGCGGGGCTCCGGCTCCGCTCCGCGGGGCTGTGTGGGGGGCGCTGGGCATGCGGTGAGGGGGCGTGCGGGAGGGGGCATGCGGGGCCGGGGTGATCCG
>NW_010390746.1:0-1535 GCF_000710305.1 Buceros rhinoceros silvestris | reverse complement strand
CTGCGGAGAGAGAGGGAAGGGGCGGTTGGAGTTGTCCCGCATGCGGCGCAGATGTGTGGAAGAAGCGTCTCTGTCGCGGTCCCTCGTGCTGGTGAGAGGCAAGATCCCCCTTTCCTAGTGCTCGCAGCTGAGGAGTGGCCCCTCTCCCTCCGCTCCCATCCAGTCGTTGTTTAAAGCCCCTTTCCGGTCCGGAAGTCTCCTGCCATGTCGCATGGCAGGGGGGGTTTGTGCTTGGAGCTGGGACGTTTCCCCAGCCACCTGTTTATCACGGAGCCCCGGCCCTCGTCCTTGCGCTCGGCTTCCTCCCCCAGCTTTAGGCTGGCGTCCAGCTCGGTGTTTATCTTTCTTGGACTGTACATTACCTATCTCAGATTCGCTTTCTGTCTTAGTCACGTACCTGTGAACTCAACTGGGGCGGGAGGGCAAGCTTGTAACCTTCAAACATCCCCGGAGAGGGAGGAGAGGGAGGTCCTGCCGGCTGGGTGGCGCGGTGGCAAAGCTGGTGCGCTGGGTGTACGGCGAGGAGCGAGCAGGGAGCTGGTGCTCGGTGCCCGGCTCCGGATCTGCTGTGCTCTTTTGGACACGTTACTCCAGTGTGTGCCGTTGTCAGGAATGGAACCGGCTCTGCTGACCCTTGGCCAGGGCTTAGGGAGCTTGCAGCCCCCTCAGCATCTCGAGCCAAGGCCTGCTCCGTGCCGCCAGCGCGGGAGCTGCTGCCCACGTGCCTCCTGGGCCACGTTTGGCTCCAAGGTGGCTCTTTCATGGATGGGTCCTGAAGTCCCACCCGAACCAAAATGGTGTGATTTCGGCCTGTTTGGGGAGCTTGGGCTGTGCCGTGTTCTGTGCCTCTCTGAGAGTGGCTCAGGGGTCTCTGTGGCCACAGGACACAAAGGAAACAGTTCCCTTGTCAGCCGGGAACGTGTGTGGAGTCAGGGAAGAGACTGGAGAACCTCACCAGGCCCGCAGACAGCGTTCGGGTGAGGGAAGAGAACTGCCTTCAGCTTCTGAGTTTTAACTTCTCACAAGACCAGACAGTATTTTGTGATTCTCCAGCCATAAACGCTGCTGTAAGTGGATCCGTAACCAGCTTTGCTGGAGGTTGAGGAGCTTATCTTTAGAAGTACGGAATATCCAGCTAATACTTTCAATAACGAGTGCACCTTGGGCTGCCTCCTTATCCTCCCTTTTCCAGATACCCCTGGGAGGCCGAGTTATCGGCAAGCCCTGCTTTGCTCTGCAGCTGCTGTTGTGCTAAAGGTGCTGCTCTGCTCCTGAGGAAACGGGCAAACCGTTGCTGCCAAGCGGCCGGGGAGCAGAGCGGAGGAAGGGAGGCAGCGAAGGCCGGAGAAATAAAACCACTTGTGCAAGTGTGCAAAGCCAGCGCAAAACCTCCATCGCAGCGCGGCAGCTTCGCCGTCCCTCAGGAGGGTCTGGGTGAAGTCCCCAGGGCTCAGCTTTGCTGGGTCGGTTTGAGGAGAGGCAGAGGCAGTGACCGAGCTGCCGCGGTGGAAGCGTCCTGCTGTGACTGCGCTCCG
>NW_010390745.1:7714-7980 GCF_000710305.1 Buceros rhinoceros silvestris | reverse complement strand
ACCGGCCGGGCGGCAGCAGCCTGCTCAGGAGGAATTCATGCTCTCCCACTGCCGGAAGATGCGGAACACCTTGCAGGACTTCACCGAGAGACTCTGTGGGAGAGGGGAGCAAAGCCACCACCAGACATTAAGGCATGCGACGGGACCTGCGGCCACCCCCCGCCTGCCTGCAGAGCACAGAGGAGACTCTGCCCCGTCTGGAACACCCTCAGGAGCCGCAGCACAGCGGTGTGCTCCTCCTCTTCCTCAGCCTTATTAACCAGAAC
>NW_010390745.1:7128-7531 GCF_000710305.1 Buceros rhinoceros silvestris | reverse complement strand
AGGACCCCGACCGACCCCGTCCCACACCTCTGACTCCTGCCTGGTGCTTTCCCAGCATGTGGCACAGCCGAGGGACTTTTGTGTGTCCCACCAGGCAGGTCCCTGAGACAAATGCTGCAGCTCAGCCCCCAGGAAGGATCCAGCGGGAGGAATCCAGGGGGATAACGGGGCCTGGGGAGGAGGGCTGTGGCTCCAGCTCAGGAGAGCCACCAGCCCAAGAGCGTGGTGCCAGTGGCCACATGAGAGGGGGTCAGGAGCTCTCGAACGTGATGACACGGAACGAAACTGGATCTTGGGCAGCGCTGAGCCGCTCGGGAAAGGTGTTATTTATAGCAGCCCGCAAGAGGATCGTTGTAACGGAGAAGGACCGGCACAGACGCTGGCAGCCAGGCGCCGGGGGGGC
>NW_010390745.1:5201-7033 GCF_000710305.1 Buceros rhinoceros silvestris | reverse complement strand
CCAGAGGCTGTCAGCAGAGCGCAGGGGGTGCCGAGGCTCTGCAGACACACGCCTGCTCCTTGCCACCCAGCCGGGTCCGTGTCTGGCCCGTCTACCCCGAGTTCTGCCCCCAGGCTCTCAGCCCTGGGCGAGGCTGGAGCCAGCAGCGGTCTGAGCGCTGGCGTTGGGGGTCCCGCAGGCTCACCACAGGCTCTGTCTCGGGTACTCTGTCACCCTTGCTGGTGGCGAGGAGGGTGTTCAGGACCGCTCGCCAGCCCGGCTCTGCCTTCGCGGGCTCTTTCTCTGTCTGGGTCGCAGCATCCTCCAGGGCTTCCCCTGCCGCCACGACGTTGACCCAGGGGCACCAGTCGCGATGCTGAGAGCTGGGGTCAAAGAAGCTCCTCGAAGAAGTGTCCTGGGTGGCGGAAGAGGTGACAGTGAAAGAGGATGGTGACAGCGTGGTTTAAAAGAGACTCCAACAACATGACAAAACCCTCTCTGTACCTAAACACGAGGCCTGAGCTGGCTGTGGGGACAACGCTGGTCCCTGGGATCAGGAGCACCCTGCCCAGATCCCTCTCCTCCCCAGCCAGGCTCTCCCTGTACCTGCACCCAGGTCCCTCACCGAGCTGCTGGACGAGCAGAGCCGTGCCCGCTTGGCTCTGCGGAGAGGGCTGGATGGCACCTCCACGCTGTCCCCCGTCCCCATGCTGCGGGTGACGGGGCGGTTCCTCGGAGTGGGGCTGGCCACCTCGAAGTCACTGCGGTCCATGGGGATAGGGGAGTCCCAACCCCGGGGGCGAGAGGTTGCTGGGGATGGGCTCTTCTCGGGCTGCCAGTGGGGAAAGAACAAGGAATTAACAGAGCTGCTCTGGGCAGCAGCGTGTCCTCTGCCTGAAGGGGACCAGGGGAGAGATCAAAGCCTTCTCAGCCATCCCGTCAGACGCCGTGTCACCTTCCCTTCACACCAGGAGCACCTCAGAGGTGTCTAGTTGGGACATGGGTGGAGGCAGCCCCTGATCTGGAGCACCTCGAGGTAGGTAAGCCCCCGGATGCTGGCTGGGAAGGCCCTTTCTGTGCTCTCCTACAGGAGGGGAGGACAGAGCTGCAAAGGGCAAAGGCAGCAGCAACCCCCTTCTGTTGGACGTTGCCTACAGTGGAGACACAGCACCAAGACAAGCCTCTTGCCAGGTAGGAGGACACCCAGACTACCCCAGCCTTGCCTCCTGCGTGCCCCCGTACCACCCAGGCCTCCCGAGGCCATACCTGCTCGGAACCCGGAGGGAGCGTGTCTTGGCTCCGTGTGAGCATCCTGCGCGGAGATGTGGGCACGAGCGGGAAGCGCTCGGCTGGGCCCGGCGCCGAGTTGCTCGGGCTGCAGGAGTCCAGCTCCAGCCCCGCAGACTCCAGCTGGTGAAAGCCCCACAGTCCCACCCGCCTCATGCAGCGGGAGCAGGTGATCACCGAGAGGTGGACGGAGCCAGACGCAGCGCTGCGAGGACAGAGCCAAGTCACGAGAGAGGGGCAGGGATGAGCTCAGGCCCTTCCCCAAAATCGCAGCTTTCAGCACAGATGTGGGTATTTGCGGAGCGCAGGAACTGTCTCAGTCGCAGGGACCTGAGCCAGCACGTTCCCGGACATCAGAACCCCCGGGCTGAGGCACAGACTTACTGCTTGTGTAGTGCTGAGTAAAACAAGCCCAGTAAACCCCATCTACAGCATTGACTTAAACTGGCTCAACTACATCGAGTCACGGGCTGGTTTGGGGTGAAGGGACCTTCCGAGCTCCCCCAGCCCAGCCCCTGCAGGGAGCAGGGACATCAGCCCCCAGGGCAGGGGGCTCAGAGCCCCAC
>NW_010390745.1:1337-4927 GCF_000710305.1 Buceros rhinoceros silvestris | reverse complement strand
CTCCTCTGCTGCAGCCTGAACCCCCCCAGCTCTCTGCCCTCTCCTCCCAGCAGAGGGTTCCACCCTTGGGTCACTCCTGTGGCCCTGCTCCAGCAGCTCCCTGTCCTTCTTGGCTTGCCATGAAGCAGGAGCACACTCGGTCATAGTGGATGAGCCCAGAGTGCCCCCACAGGGGATACTGGACACCCCCATTCCTCCAGCCTCTGTCAGGTTCCACCAGCAACCAGAAAGCACGGCAGACACCGTGGTACCGGTCCTCGCCTCCACCCACCTGCAAGTCCAGCCACACAGAGCCAGGACGCAGGCAGGAATGTGCATTTGCAGGACTTCTGGGGTAAACTTCATCGGTGGTTTCTCTCCCTCTGTTTTGTGCTCTAGTTCCTCCCTGATCAGCTGGAGGAGCAAAGTGATCTTCTCCTCCGTCAGAGACTGGGGGGCAGAGAAAGGTGGCAGTCGATAAAAGACGTTCTTCTCCTCACAAACCACACCCAACACAGAGGAAAAACCCCTTCTCACGCACCCTCAGCTCTCCTACTCTGGTTACCAGGCAAAACCCACACAGAGCGATGGCTTCCTCCTGCCTCGTGCCCACCCCCACGTTGTGTGGACTCGCTTCAAGCGCCATGTGCTCCCCTGAGCACACACGGGGACAGCGGAGCCGTTCGCAGCTCCGACATTCATGAGCCCCAACAGCCCCGTGTGTCCCTCTGATCGCAGGGAGGCAGCGGGGGCTGCGTGGGACTGTGCTCCAGCAAACCACGAGCGCTTGTGGGGCTGCTGCACAGACACGGGGAGAAGAGAGAGTCCCTGAAGGTTGTCAGTGGGGCTCCTGACCTGGCTGGGAGCGGGACAGCCAGGGAGCTGGATGTGGGGATGTGATGCAGCCACTGGCTTTATGGTCTCTGCTCTCCCCTTGGGTCTCTGCCCACACCGCTGCTCAGGGGCACCCGGGGACACCCCAAATTCCTGACCCCACCTATGGTAATGACTGACTCCAGCCCTGTGGGATCCCACCTAAAGGAGCGATCTGCGGGCCTCTGCTCTCCCCTTGGGTCTCTGCCCACACCGCTGCTCAGGGGCACCCGGGGACACCCCAAATTCCTGACCCCACCTATGGCAATGACTGACTCCAGCCCTGCTGCGTCTCACAGAGCGCTTGGAGGTCACGAGCGGGGGTGGGACACGGCAGGGAGCTGCTGTAGGAGCCTACGGGACCCCGTATCACTTCCGCCGGTCTGGAACGCTCCCGATCTCGGGGGCAGACGGGAACTCACCATGTTCTTCATGTCTTCTGGTCTGAGGGAGGGCAGCTGCAGCTCCAGCTGGCACAGGCTCTGGAAGCGGTCCAGGAAGTCCTGGAGAAGGGCTCTGGGCTCATCCACCAGCAACATGCCAAAGCGATCTGGTGAAAGCAAACACGGAGGCCTGAGCTGTGCCATGAGCCTTCCCAGCCCATCTCCTCACAAGGGAGGCGGTGAGTCCAGCCAAGGCTTCCCCATAACGGTCTCCTGGCTTTTAAAAGAAAAGCTGAGCACCACCTTTCTCCTTTGCAGCCGCCCCTCCCCACACAGCGCAGCCCTGACAGTGAGATCCATCACCCTTGGAGCGTCCCACGGCAGCCAGCTTCCCCTTCTCCCGCCCAGTTACAACCCAAAAAGCATTTTAACTGCCCTGGAGACAGGCAGAGGTTAACAGCGACTGGCAACCACCCGGCCCGAGGCTCCAGCCACGGCTCAGCTGCTGATTTGCTGAGGCTGCTCAGTCACTTTGCTGCGGGGGAAAAGGGGACCGTGATGACGCTGCCGGCTTTGAGAATTAGAAGCGACACCACAACTCCTACCACGGGAGACAAAAGCTGCCACAGAAAGGGAGAAAAAAGGGATTAACGCCAGACAGGGGCGCCAGCAGGCTCCGAGACACCCACCTGGGCAGGGGCTGTCCGGCCAGAAGCAGAACTTCTCGTGAGCGGTGCACAAAGCCTTCTTCAGCTCCACGCAGCGCTCCTTATCTGCAAGGCAAAGCTCACTTCTACTCCCCTGCCGAGCCACCTCCTCGGGGAAGGGCTGGGAAAACCAAACCAGGAGAGGAAGGCACTGGGCTCCGAGGGCTTCCCTGCTCCTCTCGCAGCGACAGATGTCACCTGAGGCTGTGGGTTGAAGAGCCTGAAGCTCTCACTCAGACTCAGCTCCCTCCCCTCCAAAAGGAGCTGTGGCACCTCCAGGCAACCCTGGCACGGTGGCTCCTGCGGCAGCGAAGCAGGCTGGCTCCAGGGGTCATCTATGGTCACCGGCGCAGTTCCACCTCCCTGCGGCCGAAATCCCCTCCTGTTTCCAGGCAGGGTCACCACAGAGGGCAGACATGGCTCAGGAACCGCCTGCTCTGGCCAGCTTTACCTCCTGGGCTGCTGCCAGCCCCTAGCTAACTCGCCTGGCCCCTCCATGCTGGCTGCAGGAGCCAAATCACAGCCATGAATGTAAATCGAGCTCCCCCCCAAAAAAGGTTTGATACCGGATTTAACTTACTAGGAACCAAAACATTTATTTTCCCATTTATTTTTCAAGCCTTTCTTCCAACCTCCGACTATTTTAACTTTCCTACACCAGTGCGATTCCCAACAGAATTAGGCCAAGGTTTATTTAAAAGAGATAGACTGAACAAACAGCCAGTGTCGGTGTGCGGAGTGAGCCAAAAAGGAAATGCTCTGGCTGCCTGCGCCAGATATCAGGGCTGTGCTCTCGGCTGCCGCCCAGAAAGCAAGAGCGGGGACGGAAAGTGGGGCTGGGGCTGGGCAGGGAGCTCAGCAGGGAGAAACACCGAGAGGAGGATCAGGGCAGCAGAATGAGCAACTTAAGGCTGTTAAAGGACCCAAGTGTGTCCAGAGGGAGCTGGGGACAGGGCAGGAAGGAGGTGAAGGGCTGGGGAAGGGCTGTGAGGAGCAGCTGAGGGCTCTGTGCCTGCCCAGTCCGGAGAGGAGGATGAGGGGCGACCTCACGGCTCTGCAGCTTCCCAAGGACAGGACAGGGAGAGGGAGGGGCTGAGCTCTTCTCCCTGGAATGCTGCAACAGGACACGTGGGGAGGGCTCAGAGCTGCCCCGGGGAGGGGCAGACCGGGAGGGCTCAAATGCTCAGGTCAAGCCCTGGAAGAGCTTCCTGGAGGGGTCTAGGAAGGGGCAGTGGTGGAGAGACATCTGGATGCTGCCCTCCACAGTATGATTCGAGGTCTGCTCAGCCCTGAAGCGGTCTGGCAGCTGGACTAGATGATGGTTGCAGGTCCCTCAAAACTGAAACTGTTCTATTCTAACCCATTTCTGACGAGAGAAGTGGGAAGTTTTACTCTATTCCCACAAACTAAAGGAAACATATTTGACTCGCGCCTCATTTTCAGTGAGGAAACACCCAGCACCTCCCAGGCCAAGGCTAGAGAAGCGGTTTAGGAGGCGCCCGCCCCCCCGAAGCCCGCAGCCCCGCCGCTGTACGCACACTTGCTGAAGTCGAAGGCGAGCTGCAGGCTGACGCAGAGGAAGGCCTGGCAGCTGGAGCACTTCAGCATGTCGCACTCCACGTTGGTCCAGCCGTACCTGGCACAAACC
>NW_010390745.1:528-1172 GCF_000710305.1 Buceros rhinoceros silvestris | reverse complement strand
CCCGGCGTCCGGGGTCCCCTGCCGTTAAGGATCAAACCCAACAGACCCAGTGAATTACGGGTTGAACAGGGTTTACTTGGCCAAAGAAAAGCCTCTGTGAAGATGGGGCTGGCGGGGAAGGCACAGGGAGGGTGACAGCGAAGCAGGGTGGGGGGCGGCTGGCAGCTCAGCACCAGGAAGGATATGGTGAATGTCTCCACTCTGCTGAAATAGGCTTCCTTGCTGGCCGACTCCAAGGAGAGAGCGTCCGCCTGCGGAGAGCCGTTGGCCGATTCTGACCAGTCGGACACGTCCTTCCTAAAGGGGAATAGCAGGTGAAGCAGCCACGCTGCCCTGAGGAGACCGCGGTCATCAGAAATGCCCAGAGCAGCCTCTGGGCCCACCTTTACAACCACCCTCCTCCACAGCCCCTAAACCCACTGAGTTATTACTTCTCTAATAAAACCACTGAAAAACCAACCCAGCAGCTGAGCTGAGCATCAACAACCCCCACCAGCAGCACGTGGGACGCAATGGGACAAGCAGGAGGCAGCGCTCGATCTGTGAGCCCGCCAAAGGCAGAGCAGCGTCTGCGGGATGTCTCTGGAGTCGGGGACCTTCTGAGCTCCAGACACCGGCAGCTGCGTCCGGGAAGTGGGGCCCCG
>NW_010390745.1:0-392 GCF_000710305.1 Buceros rhinoceros silvestris | reverse complement strand
TGCGTCCGGAACGTGGGCCCCGGTGCCCGTGACGTCAGCCCGCGGCCAGCGCTGCCCTTTGGCCGCTCCGTGGGTTAGAACTCCGGCGTGGTTGGGTCAAGGGTGAACTGGGCCTCCGAGGGCCACCACCACTGCTTGGCTTTAGCCGCAACCGTCAGCCGCCCAGTGTCCCCAGTGCCCACTGGTAACTCCTGTGATTCTCAGTGCCCCCCTGGGTGTCACCAGACACTTTTCAGGTCAGAGGCCCCGTACGTGGCCAGTTCTGCTCACTCAGGCTACAGGAGTGCCAGAACCCTACAGGTACTCACCTGTCCCTGCCCTCCCAGTACACACCAGCGCTTCCCATTGCTCACTACCGCCTCCCAGTGTCCCAGTACCTCCCCGTTTCTGCT
>NW_010390744.1:17457-20395 GCF_000710305.1 Buceros rhinoceros silvestris | reverse complement strand
GGGGAGGCGGAGAGCGACCCTTTGTCATTCGCGCCTGACGCGGCGCGCCTGGGGTAGTGGGGGGAGCCGTGAAACGGTGCCTGGGCGCTGCCTGCCCTACCCGGTACGAGGTGCCCGACGGCCGGCGCTCGCAAGCGCCGCGCAGACCGCGGGCGAAGCTGCCTTGAAATGCCTTGCGGGGGCACCTCAGCGGAGTCCCCGGCGGTTTGGGAAGAAGCGTTTCCAGTCTCAGACCATGCGATTTCGGGAGAGTTCGGTTTCTCCTGAACTGGGAGAGCTCTAAAGGTCTTTGTGAGCCGCCCTTCCTGGAGTCATGAAAAGATATTCTCTGCCATATTTTGAATTATGATATGAGATACAAATCCTCTTGTGTTCAAGTATTTTAAAAGGTACGGTTTCTTCTTAAGACATGTTAGATGTTTCCTTTACATCTTCAAGTGATGTGGTGATTCTCTGTTAAGTGCTCTACAAATGCCCTGGCAAACACCTGAAGGAAACTGGTACATGGATTATATCAACTGAAGTACACTCTTTGAACTCCAGTATTATGAAATCTCTGTAGTGCTGTTCTGAGCCCTTGTGGTCACTGTCAGTTTTGGTGGTCTCAAATCTACATGGGATTTTTGTTTATTTCAAACGTCAGAATATTTTAAGCTTAGAAGGCTTTTGAAAACGTAAAGCTGATATGCACACAGCCTTAGTGCATTGACATGTGTCTTCATCCTCTGAAAAAGTACTACTGTCACTAAATATATACTGCAGATATTGTACTGCCTTATCTTACCATACTAAATCATCTTAAGTTTTTAAAAACTAAGATTAATGTTGAACTTTTTTATAGCCATGCAAGAAACGGCGAGAGGAAGATACTTCTGTCAAAACAATCACAAGATATTTTTCGCCACTAGCAAAACCAGTGGATAAAGTGTTGTCACCACCAAAACCCAACAATATAATGGATTATTTTAAAAAGACATGTGTGACTGACAAAGGTACATTACCAGTTATAGGTGGAGAAAATCAAACACTGTTGGATGGTGATGACAAAGACTGTAAGTCACCTTTTAAACCCTCTTTAAAGCGGAAGAGGAAAGGGAAGAGAGTTAATTTAAATAATAAGCTAAGCAAGATGAAAGAATCTGAGAATGAACAAGAAATAGAAATTAGTAGTGTTGACAGCAGAGAAAAAACAGGACTGAAACAAGGCAGTGCTGATTTTATTGCTACTTGTACTTTGGTTGACCAAAAATCTGCAAAAGAATTAGCAGAAGGTAATGTGCAAGGTGAGAACATCTCAAGTGCTGTTATCCACAGGAAAAAAGTGAAGAAAGTTGGTTCTGAAACAAATGGGACGAAAAGCACGATAAGAAAATCAAGGAAAAGGAACCACAAAGTAAATACGGATTTATCTGGAAGTTTTTCATCTGAAAACCAGCTGAATGAAACTTGTAAAAAGGAAACTGAAGGTAAGAAAAAGAAGGTATCTCCTACAGCAGCAGAGTGTGACACTACTGCTAATGATTCCATTGTCGAAGTTCATATGGATGATGAGACGCCAGAACTACATCATAGTATAATAACGGTGTCATTCGAGGACTTCTTGAAGAGTCAGGGAGGAAATAATCTGGATCATGTTGAAGAAGACACAAAGCCAACAATGGACAGTTGTGCTACAGCAAATGGAACGGACAAAAGTGATTGTATTAGTGACCTAGAGAAGTATGAGGAATCTCAACAGCTACCGCTTAGGACAGTAACTGTCCTTGCACAAGTTCATTCCATTCCTCCAAAATTAGCTCCATTACATAAAGAGCAAAAAAGGTCTAGGAAAATAGCTTCCATTTTTTTGAAGCAGAAAGGATGTGTAGGGGAAAGAGAAAGTAGCCCACCCCTCTTGGAGAGTGAACAAACTGAACAGGTTACTCAGAAAAGAAAATCTAATGTAGTTATTGAGGAAGAAGAGTTGGAGTTAGCTGTGTTAGAGACTGCAGGGTCAGATTCTTTGAAGCCAAAATGTACTCTGGAAGAAAGGCATCAGTTTATGAAGGCGTTTAGACAACCAACATCAGATGTCATAAGAAGTGGAATTAAAAAGGCACGTGGAAAACAAAAGCAAGCCATTAGAAAGTCTTCAAAAGAAAAAGAAGAACCTGAAGATGACATTGCATCAAAGACAGGATTAGAAAGTGGAGTACCAGAAGATAATGTGGACAAGTGTACCTATTCTAGTTCTGAAAACAATAGACCTAAACCCAGAAAACCTAAAAAGTTTCAGAAAAAAGCAAGCAGGAGAAGGAGGGCGTCAGAAACTACGGAAACGAATGTCTCAGGTGCTAGCACTTACAGCGAAGGTGAGGAGTTGGGAGCTAATGTTCTTACTAAGGAAAACACCTTAGATGCAAGAATTCCATCAAGTCCCAAAGCGAATGAGTTAAGGAGGAGTTTAAGGCAGAAGAAAAGCAAAACATCAAAAAACATTACTCCTAAAAAGCCCAGGATCAGAAGTACCCTTTCTGAGGGTGGATTAAGCAGCTGTCCTCTACAGACATCTACGCCAAAAGCAAGCAAGCGATCCTTGAGGAAAAGTAACGTGTATAAGGCTGAGGTGATCACCGTGCCCTTTGATGGAAGCAGCCCAATAAGGTAAACATTTTAGAGTATGTTCTCTACCTTTTTGCACTTTGTTTTCCTGCGAGTATTTTAAGACTGAGACGTAATTATAATCTGATGGGAATGCGAGCCAAAGCTGCATGAGCACTGATTGTGGTGGATAATAACACACAAGCAACAAAGCTGACTCTAAATGTGCTTGCAGTAAAGACACTAAAAAACCAACCAAACAACGACAAAAAACAACCAACCACCAACGGGAGATTGCTTCTGCTTGCAGCACTGGATGTTACAATGCTTGTAAAATGAGATTGAGAGTAACATTTCC
>NW_010390744.1:14008-17297 GCF_000710305.1 Buceros rhinoceros silvestris | reverse complement strand
TTCCCTAATTAGAATGAGGTTTACACGTATCGATGAGAGTACAAAATCAAATAAATCTGAAGGAATAAAAAATGAAGAGTTCAGCTCCAAAAATATGAAGGTAATGTATGTACCCGTTTCTGTTGCAGTGTTTTGTCGTGTACTCTGTGCATAGAATTGTGTTACTCTTCAGTGTCGTGTGATGGTCAGGTGTAACACAACAGTTCTGAGATGCCCTACAGAAAGAGACTATTGCTGATAGAATTTGAGATAGGTACAGTAACTGTACAGGAAGCTTAGATTTTAAAATATGTTTTATAAACATAATATAGCAGAAAAAGTCCAAGGAAACAGTACGCTGCTGTTCTGCAGGCTCTCAGGAGGGATCATAGTTCTTGGGCGCTGCAGAACAGCTTATGCTTAAGACCGTTACCGCCCGTATTTCATTTGTTCTGTGGACAAATTGGAGGATCTCCGTGCGGGGCTCTCGCTCCCATTGGAAAATACCTGAATCTTGGTTTACTCCTCATTTCCATCCTTTCATTTTCTTTTTGATACAAATAAAATTTTATACAAATCATGAGCTTTTATGAATGTGAAAAATTATATTAATAGGTGAAAGACTTACTGAATGTGTTGCTGTGAACTGCTAGGTATTCTGGTTCTTTTGTGCTTTGTTACCAGATAAGCTCTACTTCTAAAAATATATCCAAAGCGAAACAGCTGATTGAAAAAGCAAAGGCTATACGGCATAACAGATCAAAAGTTGGCGAAGACGTACCAGCCCCGGTGAGGCGCTCCTCTCGACAGCGAGCTCTTGCTGAAAAGAAAAAACTAGAAGACAATGAAGTAAGCCCGTATACTTTGCAGGAGAAAAAATATTTTGATGGCTTTATGATTCATTTAAGCAATAAAAATGCTTCCTGTCTTGGAAACATTGCATGTGAAGACTCAGATAGGTAGATGCCTCTGCAGTGGTGTGGTAAATGTCACACGGGAGGGTGACTGCCAGGGGTAGACTGGAAAGCTTGTCCAAATGCACGTCTGTAACGCGCAGCAGGTGGTGACTCTTAAGAAGCGACTGTTTCTCTTTCCTGGTGGACAGCAAGGTGTATGTTTTAAACCTTTAAATTTAGAGGAGAGTAATTCTGGCCTTCTTTATATAGTGGAGAACTTATTTCTATATACTTTTTCTGTATAAAGAGTAATAAAAGTATAATCTTCAAATTGCATTTGCCAGCTTCCAAGCTCTCTAGAGGTTTCTTCAGTTTTCTCAGTACTGATTGCTAAATCGTATTGTTAATAAAGGAAGAAATGTTGTGTTTCCGTTCTTATTTTATTTGCTTTTCTTCTAGGAGTCAGTGATAATTTTAGATTCAAGCCTGAATAATGACACTACTACAGTGCAGAATGTGAAGGAAAAGAATCTTCGGAACTTAAATGATGTTTTGGGGAAAAAGTCTAGAAACTTGAAGGTTGTGAAGAACTCAAATGGTAATTGGGTTTTACTGAATATGTTTAAATTTTATTACAGTTATTGACTATTATAACTATCTTTTATAAAGCTGCCTTTGCAGTACATTCAGCTTTTCTTCTGATTTTTTTATATAATATTCCAATTTATACCTTTTATGGCATGAGTTAATAGTGTAGAGGCTCTTTGCATGTGTTGCTCTGATTTTTCTTCATTTGGGAAAAACTGTGTGGAAAAACTGCCAACAGCATACCATGGTTTATTGGCTTCTAATTTAAGGGTTGGGGTTTTTTTGTTGTTACAGAAAATAATGTCTATTGTGATGAAATAATTAGAAATATAACTATAATAAATTTTGTTAAAATACTCCGTTTTCCCTTAAGAAAAGATTCTCTTTTGTTATTGAATGAAACATACAGGTAGTGAAGAGAGAAGCAAGGTTAGAATCCTCTGTCATGCTAATCTAATCATGATTGTTTTTCCTTTTAAAGGAAGACTGGGGTATCCACCCTCCCTCCTAGGCAGAAATGCTCAAAACTCTGCAGGCGAAGCAATTGTGATCTTTGATGAAAGCAGGTGAGTTTTCAAGATTCCAGCTGCTTAAGAATCAAAATACATTTCAAGGTTATTTTAATATTCTCTCATTTTCCAAATTTAAATACAGTTATTGAAATGCGATATAAATGTTCGTGGTTTTTATACTGATCTTTATGTTAATCTGCTTGTAAAATGTTGGGGATTTTTTGAGAGTTGTTTTTTGAGAGCCATTTTAGATAGTTGAAAATGTCCTTTTAAAGGAAGACTGGGGTATCCACCCTCCCTCCTAGGCAGAAATGCTCAAAACTCTGCAGGCGAAGCAATTGTGATCTTTGATGAAAGCAGGTGAGTTTTCAAGATTCCAGCTGCTTAAGAATCAAAATACATTTCAAGGTTATTTTAATATTCTCTCATTTTCCAAATTTAAATACAGTTATTGAAATGCGATATAAATGTTCGTGGTTTTTATACTGATCTTTATGTTAACCTGCTTGTAAAATGTTGGGGATTTTTTGAGAGTTGTTTTTTGAGAGCCATTTTAGATAGTTGAAAATGTAGTTAATGACTGATTAAAAAATCTTCAATTGCCTATAAAAACAGAAAAGCAAAGAGGATTACTTGTAATTAAAATCTGTTAACACAAAAATTAAAGTTAAACGTGAACTTACCGTACGGGTCTTTACTATGTTTAAATTAAAGTGAATGCAGTTAAATTCTGTATAAGCCTTATATAGCTGGTCGTTCTCGTGATTTTATGTTTTTAATTTGTATTTTCGTTAAAGCCAAGATGCATCTGAAAATTCTCAAGATGATGATCAGTTCAGAGCAAGACGTGAATTCTTGATGAGTGGGTTGCCAGAGTCCCTGAAGAGACAGATAGCGAAGAAAGCAGCCGCCATGGAAGCGTACTCTCTTGCCAGCTCCTGTTTTCAGCCCGTTGTCCATGTGCAGCAGAAGGATGACTGTAAGCTTCTGTTTAGTCATGGTGTACATGTGTATAATAATTTCTAGTAAATCTGTACAGAAAAGAAACTCGAATGGTAGAATGTGCTGTTATGGCTGGAATAATTGGTAGTTCTCTCTTGTTTTGTGTTGCGGTAAGAAAAAGCTTAAAAGTTTCCAGTGAGATGTTTTTCAATATGCGATTTATGATGTAAATTGATGCTAAAGTATTATATACATTTATGGGTGGGAATGCAAAATTCTTAATATTTAGTCAAAAGCAGTTAGTCTTTTAAGTTCTGGTTTGGAGGATAAAGATCTGTTGGACTGATTGGGGCAGAAACCCGTTTCCTGCTG
>NW_010390744.1:12812-13922 GCF_000710305.1 Buceros rhinoceros silvestris | reverse complement strand
TGCTGACAAAGGTAAAATGTTTCTCAAAAGGGAAAAGAACGGCCTGTGTCTTGTTGAGGGGGTGTGCTGCAGTGTTCACACAGAAGGGCTTGACAGAAAAGCGGAAGGTAGAGTAGCAATGAGCAGGGTTTATGTTTGCAAACCAACCAATATAGAAAGAAAATCCATGGTGAGCATCTGTCCTACAGAGACCCAGAGAGGGCAGAGGTTCTTATTCAGAGCAAGAAGAGCCCAGGAGCAACTTACTGGAGAAATGTGGTGTGCAAAAATATGAAAATTTCTGTTTGTGGGAGGTGGAATTAAGCTAAAACGTTGATGCAGCGTAGATTAAATGAGCTTGGCTTTGATATGAGAAAGCTGTAGTTAAAAGAGCGCTTACTCTTACTTACTATGGGATGGTTTTGTCTGGGACTGTACCTCTGTTCTGGTAACAAAGTTCCCTCCTGTTTTGGTTTTGGTGGGGGTTCTTTTGTAGGTTTTCCAGTGTGGAAACTGAAATCACCATCGTGCCCTCTGTTAACTAAGCTAAGGAAACTGAATACTGAAGTCACTAACGTCACAAAAATCACTCTCTCACTTGGTGAATTTTCTACTGTGGATTCAAAACTAACCGGACGCTGTTCCACACCTGTGGTTAGTATTTTATTTAAAATGAGGGCTCATGTTACAAGAAAAATGAAAATAAGATCGAAATTGTTTTGTTACTCATGAGGACTTCTATTATTTTAAAAAATCCTGAATCTGTGTCAGTCCTGGATTATGTTTTTTTTTTTTTATTCTGTGTGATTTACCCATTCTGCATCATAACATCAGACAGTTCTCAAGGCTTTCTGTTCATCTGTCTTTAACAAGACAGCTAATAATTTAAATTATGCAAAACTGACGTTGTTCTATGTACTATTTCTGAGTAATTTTTTTGTTTGCGTATGTTACAGCTTTCTGGCCACCGACCAGTTTTTCCTGATACATTCAGGAAAGATTTACTAGATGAGATCATGGCTTCTAATTCTCAATTTCCTGTGAAAAAATACTTCCACAAATTTCTGAGAAAGCAAACAGAACGGTTGGGTTTTGAAAACAGTATGCAAGGTTAGTAATCTATGTAGGGAA
>NW_010390744.1:7937-12715 GCF_000710305.1 Buceros rhinoceros silvestris | reverse complement strand
GGAAAAATAAACAGACTCTCACACTCACCCTGGCATAAAAAGGCAACTTGGAATTTCCAGAAATATTTCAGTGAAGGAATACTGTTGTTGGAAATAAATGGGTCCTCAGATTTTAGGTCATTTTGACCAAATTCTTCAAATGTGGCTTAAACAAACAGATGGTTATAGTGGACATAGCTTGAAATTTTAAAAGGGAGTAATTTTAACTTTTTTTTTTTCTTAGAAAGCAGAGATGGCACTGCAAATTCTGAGGTAAATCAGAAATACTCTGACAACTGGAAGGAAACTAAGAGGAAAAGGAAAGGAACAGAAGACCACAAATCAAAACGAAGAAAACAAATAGAAGGTATGGACACAGAAATAAAATCCAGAGTTTCCAGGAACCTTATTTCTCCCTTACCTGGAGAAAAACAAGCAGAGACAGAACAAGCAACACGTTTGGGAAAAAACAAGACCCAGAAACCAGATGTTACGACAGAAGACACTGAATATTTATCAGAGCCAAATGCCCTTTCAGGTAACTGCATTTCCTGCCTGGTTTTAATTCTCATTCCATTGAGGGAATGTGTATGTGCTGTGTGTCAGCTTTCCACTGTGGTGCAGAAATCGTATCTAGTCTTGATATTCTACTAGACTTGATCAACTCTTGCATGAAGAACTATTACCCGTTTTTAAATACTTCTGTAGGTGTTGAAAAGGAAGATGTGCTCTGGACAGAAAAATACCAGCCTCAGGATTCCAGTGAACTCGTAGGGAACAAGAAGGAAATTGAAAGGTTACACAGGTCAGAAGTGGGAGATGGATCCGTTCTTAAAATAACTCTAAACATCCTGTTACTGGATTACACTTGAAGTGAAGTCAGTTGTTTTACTCTATGCTCAAATAACCCTTACAGGGTGTGTGTCTGTGGCCTTTGTTTTGGTTTACTTCCAAAAAAATTGCAGAAACAAATTGTCAGCTGGTGTGAAAGATCTTTTGGTAACAATTTCTTTTACAGCAATACCTCAGTAGCTTGTATGGCATGGTAAAAACAAACCCACATGAAATGCTACAGCAAGCTGTGGGATAGAAATAAATGCTTAAGTTTAAGTAAGGCCCTTACAATTTTAGTAAAAATTATTTTTGTCAGGCTATTTAAGCTTACACAGTGTGAGTGAGAGATAGCAACTCACCACGACATGCCTGTGCTTCCCCACAAGTATGCCTGATCCTGATCTGGATGTGCTGCCTCTGCTTTTGACAGTTATTCAGCGCTCAAATCCATCTAATACTTTGTGCTTTAGGTTAAATCTTCTGTGTGGGTTTAAGTTACTGTTGTGGCTCTTACACAGAATTTGAAAGGTCCATCTGACAAACAACGCTAAACTCTGAATGATAAAGCCTTTTTCACAGTTTAGGTAGTTCACATTGTACTTGTTTTTACGCCAATCCCATAAATAGAACAGAGAATGAAGAAGGAATCTTCTTTTTTACAAAAGAATCAAGCAAACCCTGAACTGTTTTTCTTTTTTCTCTTTTTTTTTTCTTTTTAATCTGAAAGGACTTGATAAGTTTGAGAGGGATAACAATTAGCTGATGTCCCCTAGTTTTATGTTCTGTTTCATCTGGATTTGGTTCTCTTCATTCAGCAGTAATTTTTATTTTTTTGTTCTATTCCTTCCTTTTATAGTTGGTTAAAAGAATGGAAAAAAAGAGCTGATTGGGAAGAAAAAAGAAATCAGAAAGGGGAAAAGGAGGACAAAGAGCATCAAGGTGCTGATAGAATTAAAAATAATACATATATACATGCAGTTTCTCTCTGTAAAGTTGGCATAAAAATGACATTACTTTATAATGGTTTGAACAATCCTTTCTTTTTTATTAAATAATTCTACAGATTCTTTAGATAGCCTTGACTTTAAAGACAGTAAATCTGATGTTGAAGAAGAGAGCAGCCTCTGCAACACAGTTCTCATAACTGGCCCGCCAGGAGTGGGGAAAACTGCTGCAGTATATGCTTGTGCTCAGGAGCTTGGTTTTAAGGTTTGTGGAGTCCTTTCCTCAGCAACATTTGTCTTATTTGTGACATGAAAGCATTTGTAATACAAGATGACTACAATTTTTTTTGTTTTGCAGATATTTGAAGTCAATGCCTCCTGCCAGCGTAGTGGTAGACAGATCGTCTCTCAACTGAAGGAAGCTACGCAGTCTCATCAGGTGGATAAAAAGGGCATTAACGCACATAAGCCTTGCTTTTTCAACAGCTGTAGCAGTGCCAAGTCACCAAGTAAGTTGCATGGTTATATCTGGGTTTTTTGTTTGGTTGGGGTTTTTGCTTTGTGTTAGAAAATAAGATCCCAAAACCACTTTATAGACATCAGTTGTTTAAAAGCGGTAGCAAATATCAGCTTACCTGGCCGTAATAATAGGAAATGCTCTCTTGGTTAACAGAACTACATACCAAATTAAATAATGACTTTATCAAAACGACCAACTCTTATTTCTGTAGTGGTAGAGTAAGTGCTGTGGTACTGGCACAGAAACTTGGACAGAAAGCTTCGCCTTTAACAGGAGAAAAGTAAAATAAGCAGAAGTCAGCACAGTAAACGTGTCCTGTACTAGATAACAAAACTAGGATTCGCTCTGAATTTGCCTGAGAAACGTGGGTGTGAGATTACATTTCCAGCTGAAGTTTAACATAAAATATATCTTGCAGAAAAAATGTATTCTCCAAAGAAAGTTATTTCACCAAGAAAACCTCCACTGTCACCAAAAGGAGCGGGAATAAAACGAAACTTACCCCCTAAAACACTTGCAAACTATTTCAAAATTTCTTCCAAATGTAAGAGTAATGACGGAGCAGCAACACCTCAAGAAAAAAACCAGGGTAGGTATCACGTTAATAATTAGTTCTCTTTGGAAATGGAAAGGCTATGCTGTACTACTCTATGTGTGGAGCTGTGTGGAGATAAGCCTAGAGCACACTTTCCGCCAGCAAGGGTCACTGCCTGCATCTCAGGTACACTTAGCTACCCAGGAAACAGGCACTGCTATAGAGATCAAAATTACTGCCACAGAATTAGAGATCCTGAAGCCAGTAGATGTTTGATTACAGACTGTGGATTTTAGTATGTGGAAAGACACACGGAAACCTTTGAGTCTCTTCACATTGGAAAGTGTGTTTCTAAATGTTCTGTGTGATCAGGAAGGCTTAAAGACAGGTTTGTAGAAAAGAAATAATATATTAGGACAACCAGTGTTTTTTGCAGATGCTGTGCAGAGAAATGCCTGAGCAAATTGCTGGATAGAACTGGGGGAATCGAGTCTAGTCCTTGTCTTTTTGGGCAGTCATACTGCATTGTCTTGAAGGGCTTGTATCTACTGTGACCTGTGATGTCTTGGGGACACACAAACAGGTCCAGTGCAGAATTAGTTTCACAAATAGTCAGCACTTCACCAAACACAGTTGAATTCCCAGTAAATCTGTTGTAATCTTTTTTTTAAACAAGAGACATCAGAAAAGGATGTAGGTCAGATTTCTAACTTTGTGTCAGCATCAATTTTCTTAAGCAGTTTATACATGGGATATTTTTGAAACCAGTGTCTAGAACGCAAATTAAATGGTTTCAGTCCTCCTTTACTTCCTGCCCCTTCCCGTCTGCAGGAAATACTCAGAATTCACATGAAGAAAAGAAAGATGCTCAGATTAAGTCAATAAACAAAGAAGTAGAAGGAGGAGAACACAACAGAAAAACTGCAACATCTCTCATTCTTTTTGAAGAGGTAAAATTAATGTGAAATATATGAAATGAGCAGTATGTCCTTTCATTGTGTTTAAGGAATTTCAGTGTTAAGTCTTACTCGGCCGCTAGCAGCACAGCGGCATTCACAGCTGGTAGCTGTTGCCAAAGCCATTCATATTCGGCACTTCCTTTGTTTTCTCTAGGTAGATATAATATTTGATGAAGATGCAGGATTTCTAAGTGCAATAAAGACATTCATGGCAACTGCAAAGAGACCTGTCATTCTTACTACCAACGGTGAGTGCTGTTTGTGACAGCAGTGAGGCTTTGCGGGCAGAAGAGCCTCGTTCAGTAAGATGGTTTAAATGGTGGCAGTTGAATACAGCTCCTAAACGTTAACTGAAATGAGTGGAGACTCTGAAACAAGTATGTTAGTATTTGAATAAAGATACTGGCTGCTCTGATGGGTTAAAGTAATTAGTTTTAAACGTAATGTTGTGACAGTTCCCTGATATCTCTTTATACAGATCCAACATTCAGCTTAATGTTTGATGGCTATTTTGAAGAGATCAACTTTAGAACCCCTTCCTTGGTAAGTGTGTGTTTTGGAAATGCTGATACATCCTAAGCCAGTAGTTGTCAACTCATTTAAGTTGGAAAATCAAGTTGGAAATTTGCTGTAGGTTTATATTTATCTGATGTAATACATCTGCTTCATCAGAAGCCTGGTTTGGGGCTTTTATAAAGGGATGTGGAGGATGCATTTATCTTTACAAGTAGCATTTTTTTTATTACTAGCCTAGAAGATTTATTTTCTTAACCAATTAGTATTTGAGAGAATGACAATAAGAGCATCACTTAATTTAGTTTTTAGGATGTAATAATTGATCTCCTAGGTGATATGTCTAACGGTTTTGATCTGAAGGCCAATATTGGTTCATTTGTTAGTGTAGGAACTATTCTAGAAACATTACAGGTTATTCCTTTAATGTAAACAACTACTATTCTGTATAGGAAATAGTTCTATATGAAAAACCTAAATAAATGAGAATCAGC
>NW_010390744.1:349-7831 GCF_000710305.1 Buceros rhinoceros silvestris | reverse complement strand
CAGGAACTAACTTGAGAAGAGGAACTTGTTTAAGGTGAAATTGAGAATCTTTTGGGCTACCAGAGAATTGCAGAGTTGAAAGAAAGAAAAAACTTTAAAGTGAATATAGCTCACTGAAACCTGTATGTGGTTTCAGAAACATAAGCCAAATGTGTTTTGTTTGTTTTTAATGAGTTGGTTTTCTAAACTGAACTTAATCCTCTGGTGTGGACTGTTTAGATCTGGTACAGTATTCTGCTTTTCCATAGAGTTTTTAATGGAACTGTAATTAATCTTCTGTATTAAAAGGAATATGTATTGCAAACACAAATAAAATAATTTACTTCTGTGTGGCTTATTGCAGTCTGGTTGGAAGGAGTTGTTTTCAGTGGTCTGTGTCTCGCTTTTGTTTAGATAAATGCTGCTAGTTACCTCCAAGTGTTGTGTCTGGCCGAGAACCTACGAACAGATGTAAAAGACTTAGCTGCTCTGCTAAGCACAAACAACTGCGATATCAGACAAAGTGTTCTCTACTTACAATTTTGGGTTAGAAGTGGAGGTGGATGCTTGAAAGACAAACGTTTGGCATGTCACGGTAGGTTAATTTAATTTTCTTAACATGAATTTGATTAAATAAAACCATTCTTAGACATGTAGAAATAGATGGTAACTTTCTGTATGACATTTGGGGTGGGTTTTCTTAGCTACTTCAATGCCTTGTATATAAGCATGAAGAGCTAAAAATTTGTTGGGTTTTTTTTGCACCTGTTTATTACCCATCATTATGGTACTTAATGTCTTCCTTTTCCCTTCTGAGTAGCCAAATTGGGCAGAGCAGGGAGCCAGTAGTAGTTTCCCGTCAGCTCAGAGTTTGCGGAGTTTTCCTTATCTGTTTAGCTGAGTCATAGGTAATTCACCTAGAAGAAGCAGAACTGAAAAAGGAGAAAAATTGGACAGCTAGCAAGAGGCAGCAAGGGTAAGAGCTTGGTCCCAAAGGATACAGGAAGAGCATTCCCAGAAGGTGCGGCTGTGTGAGCTGGCCTGCGAGTGAGTGACAGAGACTAGTGGGGCATAGAAGGAAGAGGAGGCTATTTCCAGTGGTTACTCAAAAAGAAGGAAGAGCAGGCAGATTGGTAACACCTAAAGAAATGAAATGGGCGTGATGAATGGGGAGGGGATGACTAATTTCAGTTCTGTATTCATTCAGAACTGCAGCAAGAGGCAACAGTTACGGTATCCTTTATAAAAGGAATTGAGGCGAAGAGGGGAAAAATCAATTTCACGATGCAATTGTTTCTTTTCAAGTAAAGCAAGTTATTTTTGTGCAGGAGGAGATGAGGCAAACAAAGCAGTTCACGTAATTCGTTCTGAAAAGACTACTGATGCCAAGATCGGGTTTTCTCCAGCTGATGCACATCTTCAGGAGTTTCCAAAATGTGACACAGGTTGTGTAGAGACATTGCTTGGCCTTAAGAACATCCTGTTGCCTTCAGAAGATTTGTTTACATTTCTTAAGGTATTTTTGTCATTGACTAGCTACTACTTTGAATGATTGCCAGATAATTGAGTGTAATCATCACTACGAATAACATCTTCTAAGAAGCAAATCTCTTTGAAAAGGTTTGTTACAGAAATTAAGGGATTCCATCCTTACTAAGCAAAATCTGAACTGAACCGTACCCCTGCAAGCAAAACGGTCCCTCGCCTCAAACACAAAGCCAGGAGTGTGAGATTTTATGTAATAACATCTTTATTTAAAATGTGTATTTTAATGTACTAATAAATTTTTCATGATTTATTGTTTTACAGCACAAAATCACAACTACAGAGAAATGGAATAAATTGATGCAGCTTCTCACAGAATTCCAGATGAAGAAAGTGGATTTTCTATATAGTAATCTTGAACAACTTCTTCCCTTACCAGTGCAAGTTCTCTCAAACCAGTCTGAAGCCTCTAACAATACACTTGAAAGGACTACCACAGTTTCTTCGAAAACCAGATCTACTAACAGTCATTGCTCTGGAAAAAGTAGCTCTGGCAAAAAGTCTAAAAAGACAAAGAGCCAGAAGAGGCTTGATCTGTTGGATGATAGTGACTTATTTGATACTGGACTGAACTATTCAGCTGAGTTCATAACTTTGCCATCGGATAGTCCTACATCCTGTGCTGACGTGAATAAAGAGGAGTCAAAACTGTTGATGAATAAAGAAGAAAAAGAAAATAAAACTGAAACTTCAGCAAATAAGAAGAGGTCTGCTCTTGTTTTTCAGTGTCTGAAGTCACTGACAGAGTTTGTGGAGAACATGTCATTCATGGATTGCTGTGTAAACACTAACACCCAGGAACTGCTGGAGCTCTCTAAAGATGAAGGATTTAGTTGGACAAATGGCAAAGTCAAAAATGGTCTTTGTGATGAATTCAGTATAGAAGATACTGATTGGTGGAGTTTCCAGAGCTGCAGTGAAATAAAGGCAGCTATTGAAGCGCTCAGTTTTAACAAATGTTCCGTTAATATTTCACGAAATTTGGAATCCTCTTTGAGTACCAGTAAAACACCTGGAAGTGATCAACTGGAGGGACTGACTTTGCCTATTTCAAACACAAGAAATTATGTGTCCTTCAGTCAGGCAGCTGATTCCAGGTAAGACTTTGCTAATGCTTTTGAAATCTGATGTAGTTATTTGTCAAGAAAAGCATTTCACAGGATGTAGGACTGTTCCAGGTACTCTGTATTCACGTTCATTCCAACATGCATGTTGTCAGTAGGTCTTAAAAGGCTGGAACACAGTGTTCACTTTGCTTGTATAAACTTAAAATATCTGCTTGGCAATCTCTGCAAAAAGTGACTTTTTGTTTGAATAGCCTGATGATTGTTCAGGAATGGTAGCCTTAATCTAGTCTAGTTACTTCAAAAACAAACAGACACCATCGCTACCCCCAAAAGAAAAACAAAAACTTGGAGTGGCTTTTTTCAAGACAGACTGAAACTAGATTCCACAAGTACTGGACATGCAAATTTTTATCCAGTGCCTGGCCACATCGAGCCTGTAATAAACACATAGGAGCTGCTTGATGAAAACCTACCAAAATTCAGAGCAAAGGTACTGCAATTTTTTGGTGGTAACTTATGCTGAGAAGAAAGACCTTTAATATCCTTTGAAAGATACAGGATACATTGCGGCTAGCAGCTGTGGGTATGGAAGATTGTTAACACAGACAAATCGTCATACCTGAAATGGGCTTGAAAGGTGAATAAAACTTACTTACTGTCTGAATAGGAAAATCGACTCTGATTTCTGTAACTGAAATTACTTCAGTTTGCAGAGGAGCAGTGTTGAAATGGATGTAACCACCCAAGCGGTGACCGGCTTTGGCCGATATATTGTGAGCTACACAGTGGATCTGATACTGACAGTCTGGCAGATACAATCACAGCGCACTTTTAAAGACCACAGATGCTTTCAGTTACATAGGCTGATGGATGTGCTACACCTTGTGTATGCAGACTGTGAAAACCTCCCCAGAGCAGACTCCTTAGCTGAGCTAAGAGCGTTGGCCAAACCGAGCCCTATCCCTCACTTTTCTGTCTGAGCACAGCTTTGTGCTGCTGCGTAAGCTCCACGCCATCAGAAGCTGCAGAGGTCTAGTCCATTAGGAGGCAGATTTGGACATCACTATGTTTAACGGAGTTCTAAACCAGTGGATTTGATATTAAAGGAACAAAATAGGGACTGTGTGTTCTTGAAAAAGAAACAAACGAGCTTCATTCCCCATTTCAGCATTCATGACAAAGCACAGAAGAGACTGGCAGTCATCAGAACTGTGTTTTCCAGAAGTCCTTTAAACCTGGGTAATAAGCAAGCCAGTGTACTTGAATACCTCCCCACTCTTCGCTGTATCTGCAGGTCTGAGAGGCTTAAAGAGCAAGGAAAGACTAAAAGAAGGTAAGTTTTGTTTTTCCTAAATCTTGTTACATTGCAGTAGTTAAAAGTTTTAATAAAATATTTTGTTAAATAATTCTAAACAAGAAAAGTCAACATTTGCCTCTCTAAATAATAAAAGTGTTGCCTTGTATTTGGAAATAACTTCGTCCCCTTACAGTTACTTTTGGTTTTTTAGGTTCTTGCATTATCTTGAAGGGATTCATCTCGAAATACCCAGACAAATGATAAATGGTCTCTCTTTGGACTTCCCTTAAAACTGCTAACACAAGAGCTACCTTGTGCCTAATGGTGGGATTCTCACCATAGTTTGATTTTTTTTTTTACCACATTATTTTATTGTATATTCAGAGCCATTTGTATATTAAATTTTATAAGTATTTAAAATAATGTATATATCTATTGTCATGTTATTGCTTTCCACAACCGAAATGTGGGTTGGTTTGGTGCTTGTCCAATAAGTGCATTTATAATACTAAATGCACAAACGGATCAACGGGGCCTGCTTCATGCTGTCTGTCTCTGTAATCTGTCTGTCACATAGCAAGTCCTTTGGTAACAACCATCGCAACTTCCACAGCAAAGTCGCTTTTTTCTGAGGAGGCTGTTTTATTAAAATAAGCTTGTTTCTATCTGAATTTACAGCGAAATGTTAAATAATCCAGGGTGGGAGGGGGCAGGGAGAGAATGCAACTGGTCTTCTGAAGTGTCAACAACTCTTCACTAACTGGGTGACAGAGCCTCTGGGAAGCCTGTGCCCCCCTGTACAGGTGTCTGTGTATATTCATTTCAGTATTCACAGCTATCAGCTCTGCATGTTAATCTCCTAAAAAGGTAGAGAAATTATTACCGTAGCTCAAGATGGTCTCAGAAATTAGTCAAGGTTTTGTAAATAACGATTACTCCTGCGTTACTTTGGTTTTGGTAATATTTAACTACTTTTAGGCTTGTATATTGCATTTTATTTTTATACTTCATTTTGTATTTGACAAGACTTTGGCTTGATTATTTGTGATTGAATCTGGTTTTATGCGACAATAAATTTGTTAGACTTTGCTACAATTATGAATATTTCCATTGTATGAAAACTAACTCCTAACACTTGATGTTTTCAGTCCATAAAGATGATGTTTAAGGTTTTTGGAACTATTTCAATCATATAGTTTTCCACCTTTATATTGCAGTTGGACTGTTCCTCAAACCAAGTCAGATTGGTGCTACGCACTGGTACTCCACTTACCTCAATGTCTCTGTAATAATAAGGAAAGCTGGGGTTTATGACATTCTGTTCTCATTTTTCATGTCTTAAAGGTGTTCAGGAATGAGAAGTATTTATGAAAACAGTAAATTATTTTAGGCTTCTGCATTGTACTATTTCCGAAGCCCAGAATTATTACATAAGAATGAAATAAAGTGGTGCCTGATAAAGTCTTAAAGGGCTGTATTGTTATATCAATGGTCTAAGCGGATCCTGTACGTTTTTGTAAAAATAAATATTTTAAAAATTTTCTTAAGTTCCCTCCTTTATAAAGGCAATCTCAGTTGAAGCAGATTACAGTGGGGACCTACATAAATCAAAAACAGGCCCTATAAAGTTTAGGAAATGCATGGGTAATTTAAAAGACAAAGTAGAACACAACGGGACACAACTTACCTCTTTTTGAAGTCAACTCTCTGGGTCTAATAACCCGCCTTAAGAATTATTTTTATAGAATCTCTGGGCTATGGTGTCCAAAGGGTAAGGTGGCATCTGAGTATTTAGCTTCTTGCTGAGAGACTTGTGTGCAATTACCGCATAAACACAACTCAAGCTAGTTTGAATGCAAGATTATCTACTTGTGATGATCTATTTGAACTCTGATAATCTGGCAGCTCTGCATTTTTATGCATCAAGTATGAGCATCTTTTATCTGCTAGGAAAAAAAGCACATTTCCATGAGGGATGGGCTGGTTTTGAGGAAGAGATGTGGCCTGGTTTTGATTAACTCAGCTTCTAAGCAAATGCTTCACAAGATCCATTCCGGTACTGTGGGACTCAGAATGGTTTCCTGCGGTAGTGTGGGTCCTGCTTTCTGGTGCCCATCGGGTGGGGTGTGTGTCTTACCTAGCAGGGCACACACACATCGCCTCCACGAGGGAAAAACAAAGAAGTGTAATGCAGGAAAAAACAAGCTTCTCTTTGGAGCAGCAAGCACACTTTTTTCCAAAACATAAACATTGGCTTCAGGCATCGTGGGAATGACTGAAGATACCTGGAAGGGAGAAGGACTAAACCCATGCTGCAAGTTCAGTAAAACCAGAAGTTAAAAGCCCCTGGAGTTTCACAATGAGTCCTCACCCCCTGTTATTACTAAGTGTACAGTAACTTCACAACAAAAAAACAAACTTGTCCTCGTTGAAATCTCCGTCAAGCTTTTCTTTCTTCTTGCTGTCATCATTACTGGTTTCCAGAACATAAGTGAAGGTGATGTTATTCTGCAATCCCATGAGTAATACAGAAAAAAGCAGTTAACCCTTGGGCATGTTCTTGCAGCATGTGCAGTGTTAATGCTACGGCAGAGCTCAGGAAGGAGCCTTTTGAGCAAAACTATCTCGGTCTGTTAAAGCCCTGAAACCAGGCAAGCTGTATCTCAACGGCCGACGGCGCGGCAGGATGTGTCCCTTGCAGGCTCCAGAAAGCCACCGAAGCTCAGTCCTCAGAGTCCAACACTGGCAAAAATTACGGGGCCACTGACCAAAGCTGGGTGCGTTTGGTGGTGAATTTGTTGTCTGGAATATAAGTGACTGTTCTGCAAGTGTCATACAGCTTCTCTTTATTTTACAGGATTTGTTAGGACACCACAAAAATTAAGCTAGCAAAAGAGCTTCAGTGTATGGCGTGCAAGAAAATTGCCTCCAGGGAAAATTAAATCCATGTTTACATTCTAGTTTACTACAGTTGTTAAAGGGTAAGTGCTGAGAAGAGAGATTTTATGTAGGCAGTTGAACAACTCAACTTTTCAGATGTTCTGCTGCTGTCTGCTGTTTATGTAATGACTTCACAATAATTAAAAAATAAAAGGTGCAGTGCCTAAAAAGATGGAAAAAATGGGTCAGTAGTTTCAACTGATAATACATCTCTAAGTATATATTTTGTCATCTGCAAATAAGTAACTACACTGTGTTTTTACAAGATTATATATAAACTTTACTGAAGAATTGCATGTTATAGTGCGCTACAGTAATACAAGTTAACTATGCAAATTAAGTTTAAGCTGAAACTAGTAAAATTAAAAATATTTTAATACTTCCTAATCTATTTCTTTCTAATTCACCTTATTTTAAATTTTCATGTCTTAGATCAAGTGAATCATAAGTCACAGACTTTTTGACATAGGCTTCATTTTCAAAAAGCAACATTTTCATTAGGATTTGCAAATCCTGAAATGCTCCGTTTTCCCTGTTTTGAGTTACGCTGATGAGCTTTTTCCCTGGCAGCGCTTTGGGGTCACACAGCTCCTTCTGAGGCGCTGCGCTGAGCACTCGCGGGCTGCCCGAGCTCTGCTGAGGAAGCCTCTGCCC
>NW_010390744.1:0-275 GCF_000710305.1 Buceros rhinoceros silvestris | reverse complement strand
GCTGCGCTGACCACTCGCGGGCGGCCCGAGCTCTGCTGAGGAAGCCTCTGCCCGGCGGCCGGTGGACGCTCTGACCGCTGGCTGGAGAGCAGATGCTGCTCTGTTAGGTAGCAGGCGTCTTAAAAATACTGTGTCGGAGACAAACCTGAGGTGGAGTTGCGGCAAACCGGTAGGTGCGTGACGAGCCCTCTCGAAGACGGGCCCCTTAGTAATGAATTCCGGGGCAGAAGCCCCAGCTCGCTGGAGGAGGGCTGTCCGCGCTGGGCTCAGGGCTG
>NW_010390743.1:1270-1729 GCF_000710305.1 Buceros rhinoceros silvestris | reverse complement strand
AGCTTCAGGAGAAGCTCCTGCAGGTACCCAGCTCCTGCCACGGTCCCCGTCCTGCACCACGGTGCTGGGCTGTAGTACCAGAGCCTTCTGACCGTGCCAGCCCAGCGTGGGGCCACTGCTGACAGCATTCCCCTCTCCTCCTCCTCCTCCTCCTCCTCGCAGGTGTTCCTGGAGAACGTGCAGCATGAGGATGCCTTTGTTTACCTCTCAGCAATCCAAGGTGAGCGATGCCCAGCCGGGGCAAGTGCTGGTGCTTCCTAGGAGGAGGTTTTGTGCTGGGGAGAATGAGAGCGAGGAGCAGTGGAGCTGTGGCCAGGCTGGGGCCTCATCTCCTGCCCTCCCAGATCACGTCTTTGTGCCGTTTGGTCAAGCAAGGAGCCGCATGCGGGCTGTGCGCTGCATTCCTGAAGCTGATGGGCTTCCTTGTGCTGTCTCGGCGGGGAAATTATTCCTTTACCC
>NW_010390743.1:569-1144 GCF_000710305.1 Buceros rhinoceros silvestris | reverse complement strand
TTTACCCTCTGCCCAAACCGCTGATCTGCCCAGACCCAGCGCATCCTCGGTGGAGCTGGAGTCTGGGGTGAGGGCACCCTGGGCAAGTTCACCCTCAGGGCATCCTCCAGCCAGGGGACACCCAGGAGCCAGTTACCGTCCCCATGCCACTGGCCTGGGGCCCCACTTTGAGTGCAGTGTGGACACATTTTGACTTACCAGTCTGTTAGCTGGGGCCATGGGGACCCACTGGGGCTCTGCCACATCCATCCCCCTGACCAAGGCAGTAACTACCAACTGGTCCCACGTGGATGTGGAACCACAGAAATGTTTTCCAGTCGGTTCCCCGACCCATCGCATCTCTTGGCCTCACAAATTGTTGCCCTGGTGAGAAGGGGAGCAGCAGGGGCCACACGCCCAGGCAGGGCTGCCAGCCACCCTCCTCCCCTCACCAGGCTTCTGCGGGAGCAACAAGTGCCACCGCTGTTCCCACCGCTCTCGGGAAACTCTTCGGCACAGCCCCACGGCACCGGGCTGCCTGTCAGGATTCACAGGCAGGGGTGACCCAGGACGTGCCGGGCCAGCGGTGGGCATTG
>NW_010390743.1:0-424 GCF_000710305.1 Buceros rhinoceros silvestris | reverse complement strand
GAAGGCCATGAGCCGTGCCCATGGCCCAGAGCGACTTGGGCGCTGCCGTGGGTTGGTGACCTTCCGCAGCAGCTGGAAGAGGAGCTTATCGCTGCTTCCCTTGGCCTGTACGGTCTTGAGCGGGACGGGTCTGTCCTTGCCCGGTGGGTGAAGCCCAAACGTTTCAACCATCACCGGGAGATGAATACACCCCGCGCAGCTGCCGCCGTGTTTCACAGCCCGGCTGCGGCTGTGATTAACCCTGACGCGGTTCCTTGCGGCTGTGACTCACCCAGCCCATGCCGTGCTGTGTGCGGTGCTGGCAGCAGTGCCAGGCCGGCCCCCCGCTGCCCCGGGCTGGCTGGCCCACCATCCAGCCGTGCTGGGGCTGGATCCGGAGCTGGCTGTCGTGGCAACGATGGTTATCACAGGGACAGCCTCCCGT
>NW_010390742.1:10087-10290 GCF_000710305.1 Buceros rhinoceros silvestris | reverse complement strand
TGAGGCTGAGCCGGGGGTACCCTCAGCCCACGGGTGGGTTTCGGCTGCATCCCCTGACCCACGGCTCTCCCTCCTCAGGGGAAGGGCTTGTTCGCCACCAAGAACATCCGCAAAGGGGAAACCGTCTTCGTGGAGAAGCCGGTGGTGTCGTCCCAGTTCCTCTGGAATGCCCTGTACAACTACCGAGGTGAGGGGCCGACGGT
>NW_010390742.1:5272-9952 GCF_000710305.1 Buceros rhinoceros silvestris | reverse complement strand
GTCCCTTGTCACCTGCCCCGGCGAGGGGACGGCGGGATCCCAAAGGAGCTGCCTGGTTTCCCAGGAAAGGGTTTGGGATTGCCTCGGCCCCGCCAGAACGGTGGCTCTGCTGCCATTTCTGCCTCGGCGCTGACTGGACAGTCCACGAGTTGAGAGCGTTGGGGTTGTGTGAGGGATGGTGACAGTTGTCAACGCTGGAGTGGCGCCACATGCCGCCACTGGGCACCATTTGTGTGGGAACCCCGGTTTTTTGATTGCTAATGCCATTCACACCACCACAGACAATAGCCCACAAAGGGGCCAGCACACTCTGGAGCCACCAGAATAAAAAACGAGGGTTGTGAAAGCAGATTTTTAAACTTTTTTGTCCTACCTAGACCCAGCTGTCCGCTGAGCGACAGGTCAGTGACATGGGGACGCTTGCCGTTATATGGCCCTTAAACACTTACCGGTGTTACAAGGCAGCAGATGAGGGCTGGGGGGGCTAAATTGCACCAGAAATGGTCTTTCCTGTGGTGGCAGTGGTAAGAAACTGGTGCCTCCAGCTTGGAGATGGTGTTGCTGCCAGTCGTACTGGCCTGCGCTGGGCTCTGGCCCTTTTTCTCACCTTGGTGTCCATCTGTCTCGCCTCCCCACAGCCTGTGACCACTGCCTGCGGGCTTTGGAGACAGCGGAGGAGAACGCCCAGAGGCTGCTGGGGAAGAGCTCGCTGGTGCTGCCTCACCCGGAGCAGTGCAGCATCCGCAAAGACCTGCACCAGCAGTGTCCCCGATGCCAGGTACGGGGCTGCCAGGAGGCACCGTGGTACTGTTGGGGTCAACGACTCTTTTACGGCATCGAGCCAGGCGCTTGCGCTGCCCTGAGGTGGGTGCCTTTCCCTTCCGCATCGCCTCGGCTAAAGGGCTGGATGTCAGAGGGTCAGGGAGGGGGCACAGCTGGGCCTAGGACCCCCTTTTCCTGCCGCTGTAGCCAACGCTGGGCGCTGTGCTTCTCGCTCTAGGTGACGTACTGCAGTGCTGAATGCAGGCAGGCTGCTTGGGAGCAGTACCACCAGGTCCTCTGCCTTGGCTCGGCCCGTGATGACCCCATGCACCCTCTCAACAAGCTGCAGGAGGCCTGGAGGTAGGGGACCGACCTGCCTGTTGCTCCGCGGGCAGAGGAGGTGGCTCTCCTGGGCTAGGTGACTCTGCCTGGGACCAGGGCTGAGGACCATCTTTGCTTTGCAGCCTGGTGTGGCTGGAGGGTGGTGGTGGCCGTGGGACACTGCCCAGCTCCATCTGCTGGTTGGGCAGCAGGTGGATGTGTGTTGGCAATGCAAAGGTTTGAATACGTGGCTGAGCAGTTCCTATTTTCCTCCCATGAAAGAGCTGCACATCCCTTTCTCCTGCAGTTTTATAGTTCTGCTGCAGATCTCCAGCCTCTGGGAGGTCTTTCTCGCAGCACCCCTGCAGGTCCCTAAACTGTTGTCCCTGTTTGTGGGTGACAGAATGGGCGCAGAGGGGAGAAGCGACATCCCTGACCCAAAGCTCGACACAAACCCCAGCTCTCCCTGGGCTTCGCATGGGACCCAGGCTGTGCTTTAACGGGCTGGGGGAGTTATTTCAGGGGTAGAACATTCAGGTGGGTGCAGGCTTCTCCTCGCCCTGAGCAGTGCTGGATCCCTGCCAGCAGTGCCATGCTGGCCGCTTCAATGGACCTGCTTCGGAGGCAGCTGCCTCTGCCTCCCTTCAGCTTTTTATTTCCACGCTAGCACCGATCTGCTCATTTCTTTCCTTCACTCTTATCCCCAGGAATATGCATTACCCACCAGAGACCTCCAGCATCATGCTCATGGCCCGGATGGTCGCCACCGTCAAACAGGTATGTCTGCAGCTGGAGCCGCAGCTGCTGGTGTGAGGTTTCCTCATCCCAAAGTGACCTGATCTCCTCTCCAGTGGCTGGTAGGGTCCTACCTGAATAGATTTTCGATGTCCAGCAGTCTCTACTCATGGAGACTGCAGGCAGCAAAGGAGATGCTGAGCCAGGCAGGTCTCTTTTTCCGTACCAAAGTAGTTAGTCAGGACTGAACATTTCCTTTGGCCTGCCATTCTCAGTGCTTATTCTGACAATAAACTACCCCCACGCAACTGCTGCTGTGGTTCCTGAGAGCAGGCTGGATGCCTCAGAGCTCAGCAGGGCTTGTCCTCTCCTGGTGTGGTGCAATGCCTTCACTCCGTTCCTTTGTCAGGCTAAAGACAAGGAGTGGTGGATCAAGGCCTTCTCCCAGTTCTGCAGCAAGACAGCAAATGAGGAAGAGGAGATTGTGCACAAACTGCTGGGTGACAAATTTAAGGTAAGAGCCTGGCAGTGCTCAGACGTGTTGAATCCCCAGGCTTGCCCTCTCCCTGCCAGTGACTGTGAGCCCACGCATGCAGAGGCACTGTTACAGCTGGGATGGAAATCCTAGGCTCGAACTGGGGGCACCAAGCCCCCCATTAAGGGCTGTCTGACCCATCAGAGAGGAAAGAGGTTGTTCAAGGGCTTTGGGCTTGTGGTATAGTGTGACACGCTGCTTGTTCCTGCTGGGGGTGGAACAGGGTGATATTTAGCTGCTGAGTGGGTGGGTTTTGCTGCTGAAACGAGTGGCTTTCGCTGCTTTGAGGGCAGCAGCCTCCAGCCTGGCAGGGAAGGACGAGGAGCCTGACTGCTGAGCCCTTCTAGCCCGTGCTGGGCTCGGCTCTCAGCCTGGCTCTGACTCCTTGTGGCATCTCCCCACCCTGACGGTGTTGCTGTGTCTGCCAGGGCCAGCTGGAATTGCTGCGGTTGCTCTTCACCGAAGCCCTTTACGATGAACGTCTCAGCAGGGTGAGTTGAACACTTCCTGAGTAGCCCAGGAGCATGGTGGGACCCTTCACTTGGCCAGGTCATCCCCTGGGACTCTGCCCCTTCCTTGCTTCCCCCAGAGCTCCCGGTGGGATTTGAGGCACTTGCAGAGCAGGGTTCAGCTGCTTTCTCATCTCCCTTCTGCAGTGGTTCACTCCAGAAGGCTTTCGATCCCTCTTTGCCCTCGTTGGGACCAATGGCCAAGGCATAGGAACGAGGTAACGGGGCATTCTGGCTGCAGGGCAGCAGAGCTGGGGCACAGAGGGGACATACGGTCTGTAAATCCACACTGGGCTGGATAATGGCTGAGTTCAGACATAGGAAAGAGGGATGGAGAGGCAAACTGAAGAGCAGTCCTTCATCTTGGCTGCGTCCAACCCTTTCACATCTCCCTGCCAGACTTTGGCTACTCAGAGCCACGGAGTTGAACCATTAGACCCCCACCCCCCACAATGTCCCACTGTGTGCCGACAGCACCACGGGACTCTAACAGTGTCCCTCTGCTCCGGCAGCTCCCTGAGCCAGTGGGTGCACGCCTGTGACGCGCTGGATCTCCCCATGGTGCAGCGGGAGGAGCTGGATGCCTTCATTGACCAGCTCTACAAGGACATCGAGAAGGGTGAGGCTCTGAAGTGACCAGGGCAGGATCTGGCAGGGTTTCTGCTGCTGGAGACTCTTCCTAGGATTCAAGTCCTCCATCCTCCCCTGCTTTGGAAACCACCCTCCCACCGCCAGCCCCCACGGCGGCGCTGGCTGGGCACATTCAGACAGCCGTTGGTGGGTGGAAGAGGCAGAAAGGCCCGTGCAAAGCTCTAACCCCCATCTCTTTGTGCTGTAGAGTCAGGAGAGTTCCTCAACTGCGAGGGATCAGGCCTTTACGTGCTCCAGAGCTGCTGTAAGTGACAGGACTGGGAGGAAAACTAGTAGTGAGGAGGGAGATGTCCTGGGCTAAGCCATAGCCCTCACAATTGGTGGCACAGCCCCTGTGTGGGGTCCCCTCCCTCCGGAGATGCCCTCACGGCGTTGTCCCATATTCCCTGTAGGTAATCACAGCTGCATCCCCAACGCCGAGACATCCTTCCCAGAAAACAACTTCCTGCTGCATCTGACGGCTCTGGAGGACATTGAAGCAGGAGAGGTGAGACAGCGAGGAGGAACCTGCAGTGACATTGCACCTTGGCAGAGGGTCCCTGTGTCTCTCATCCCCTGTGTAGGGGCTCCCAGCCGCCGTGATTTTGGCTGACTCAGAGAGGAGCTGGTACAAATGGTGCTGTGTTGGGTTCTTGAGGAGTGATGCTCAGCACAGCCCGTTTCTCTTCGCTCACAGGAAATCTGCATCAGTTACTTGGACTGCTGCCAGAGGGAGCGGAGCAGACACAGCCGCCATAAGATACTCAGGTAGGGGCTGCTGGGAGCAACCTGGGGGGACACGGAACCCCTTTGCACCCCCAGTCAGTCCAACGGGGCTACATCCCACCTTGGGGCTGTGTGCGGACTGGTGTCCAAACCGGTGTGCTCCTGGCAGGGGGTGCATGCAGACATGCGTGTCAGCGCTTCGAGCTCCTGGCAGGACCTTTGTGTGTGTTGTAGTCTCAGGGACCAAGGATTTAGAATCGGAGAATCACAGACTGGTTTGTGCTGGAAGGAACCTTAAAGACCTCATTCCAAGCCCCTGCCATGGGCAGGGACACCTTCCACCAGACCAGGTTGCTCAAAGCCCTGTCCAATCTGGCCTTGAACCCTGCCAGGGATGGGACATCCACAGCTTCGCTGGGTGACCTGGGACAGGCTCTCACCACCCTCGGTGTCAAACATTGC
>NW_010390742.1:4154-4651 GCF_000710305.1 Buceros rhinoceros silvestris | reverse complement strand
GGTGTCGGGTGGCTTCTGGGCTGCGAGCGCACGTTGCGGCTCCTGTCCAGCTTTCCACCTGCAAACTTCCTGAGGGTGCCCTTGATCCCACTGTCTGCGTTGCCCCAAAAGATGTTCAATAGCACTGGTCCCAGTACTGACTCCTCACTGCTCCTCACTGCTCTCCACTCAGACATCGAGCCATTGACCACAACTCTTTTGAGTGTGACAAATGCTCCCCCTCTCTGCAGGCTCACATCACTCTGCATTGGCTCCTGCAAACCTTTGCTGTCCCCACCCACCTCCCTTTTCCTTCTCCACACTTCAAGAGTTGGGTGTCCTGCTGATGGTCATCATCAACCCTACAGGACTGAGAAATCTCCCCTCTCCATCTAGACTTGAGGGGCTGGAGCATGTCTAGAGAAGGTCAATGAAGCTGGAGCAGGGTCTGGAGCACAGGTGCACTGAGGAGCAGCTGAGGGACCTGGAGGGGTTGAGCCTGGCGAAAAGGAGGCTCA
>NW_010390742.1:2737-3772 GCF_000710305.1 Buceros rhinoceros silvestris | reverse complement strand
TGCTGCGGGCCAGGGGTTAGTGGGGACCTGGCAGTGCTGGGGGAGGGGTTAGACTCGATGAGCTTATAGAATCACAGAATCATCTGGTTAGAAGAGCCCTTGTAGACTGAGTCCAACCATTCCCCCTGTTCTGCCAGGGTCCCTAAACCAAGTTCCTCAGCACCACATCTACATGTTCGTTAAACGCTTCCAGGGATGGGGACTCCACCACCTCCCTGGACAGTGTTCCAGGGTTAAACCAAAATGATTCTGTATTTAGCTCCTTCCTGGCTGTTTTGTCCCCGACCCCCTGCCCAGCAGTGGTGGTGGGGTTGTGCCCATCTTGATGCTATCGCTGTCTCCTTCTTTCCCTTCTCCCAGGGAGAACTACTTGTTCACCTGCTCGTGTCCCAAGTGCCTGGCGCAAGCCGACGATGCTGACGTGACATCGGATGAAGAGGAGGAGGGCGAAGGCGAGACGGATGACGCTGAGCTGGAGGATGAGATGACGGATGTCTGATCCTGGCTCTGGTTGAGAGGCGAGGGAAGGGACTTCGGGGGGGTGGGGTGATCCTCTGCGAGGAGGCAGCTTTAAGATAACCGAAACAGGGTTGTGTTGGGGGGTCGGGTGGGCGACCACGTGCTGTGGGGCAGCGGGGGAGCTGGAGGCAGGCCCTGCTCCCGCCTGTCCTCATTGTGTTTGTGTGTGCGTGTGTGTGTCTGGCTGCGAGCCAACGACCCCCGGGTGCATCCCGTTGCCCGGAGGGGCTGGCTGGCCCCTGCCCTTCTCCAGCCAGGCCCTGAGACATCGTCACTTCCGTGTCTGTGCTGGCCGCGGGCGCGGAGGAGCACAGCCATTCCCACGGGGACGAGGGGAAGGCGTGTGTGTGCGCACGAGGGTACTATTTAATGTCTATTAGCACTGTCTACACACTAAAGAGCCGGAGGAGGACGTGCCCAAGCGGGAGCCACCGCGCCCAGGGATGCAGCAAGTGGCCCTGCGTGGAGATGTCACTGGCAGCTGCATGTTGTCACCCATCCCACTACCCATGAGGC
>NW_010390742.1:920-2639 GCF_000710305.1 Buceros rhinoceros silvestris | reverse complement strand
GCGCATGAGGCTGGCTGGGGACCCCACAGCTCCTGGTGGCAGCAGGTTGGGGTCGCGCCCAGGGTGTTTTCCTCCTCTCTTGGATTTTGGGAAGCTGTTTTCCGTCAAGCCCGTGGCAGCTGGATTGCGGGACTGCGGGTGATGCTGTAGATCTGTCACCACTATCACCGCCAGCCCTGCACCCTGCTGCTTTTCCCCAGGGGCCGCGTCCCCTTCAGTGTTCGTAATAAACCGAGACTGGTGAGAGGCGGGGGCTGTGTCATTTGTACTGGGCAAGTGGAGGGCAGGGAGCGCAGAAATGAGGACTGCGAGCCGGGGTGGGTGACGGGGAGGTCTGGCCTCTGGGTCTGCAACCAGCCGCCCTTGGGGACAGCTGCCAGGGTTTGACCTGAGCCCTGCCCCAGCTGCAGGAGGCACCTTGGGAAGGAAGAACTCTTTAGGGGATGAGATTTCCCTGAAAAAAAGAGAAACTTCCCTTTCCCTAAAACGCATTCACACTTCATTAGCTCAGACAAAAATAGACAGACACGGCGAGCCCTGCTGGCACAGACCAAGCCTGCATCTCGCTCTCCCTCCCATCGTGTCCACGTCACCTGCATCCCCCTAAATCAGCAGCACAGATTACCGGGGGCATCGTTAAAAAGCGTGGCTGGCTCCAGGCCATCACCTCCCTCCCAGGAAGTCCCTACGAAGGGCGCTCGGTGCCAGTCTCGAGGTTCCCACCACAGGTGCTGGTGTTTGCTCAGCAGCAGAAACATCTTCCTCATTGCTGAATCGCCAGGCAGTGGCACTGGGATCTCTGGGACTTGCCCGTCAACCCTGGTCCCTGGGGCAAGCTCCGGGGATCCACCGAGAAGTCCCAGAGATCCGCCGCAGCCTCCCGCTGCTACCAGAAGGTCCACGGGGGCTGCATCATCTCGTACGTGGGGATGCTGGTGACATTGACAGGGATGGAGATGACGGCCCAGGGGAGCCCGTGCTGTTCCAGCGAGCGTCTGATCATGTACCTGGAGGAATACAAAAGTGACGGGTGCGCGTGAGCCGCCCGAGTTGGGTGAGGAGAGCAGAAACCACCTCAAAGAGAAACTGTGACTGAATCCGTAATAAATCTGGCTGACCAAATCCAGGGTCGCTGTGTCCTCCCTGTTATGTGGGAACAAGGCTGTCGCTTGGCCCTTCCCAGGAAATGCTCCACGCTTGGGAAGGATGAGGCGGCGGAGGCACCTACCCGTCCCTGCCCAGCAGGAAGAGCGCGGGGATGTCGGCCGTCCGCCTGCTGCTGTCCTGGATCATCTCGATGTAGAAGCTGTCGTTGTCGTAGGCGTTATCCGCGAGCATCACCGCCCGGCCGCCGTGCTCCTGGATCACACGTGTCTTCGACAGGAACGAGCAACCCCTGGGGCAGAAAGTGACAAATTTTTGGTCCCTGGCAGGTGACAAAACGTGCAGGTCTTACCTGGAGGTGCCTGAACCAGGGACTCCCCCAGACCCTGCTCCTCTTTGAGGCTCTATTTTAGACACAGGCTGCCCACGCTCGCCCACTCTATTCTGAGAAAAATTAAAATAAATAGGTTTTTTTCCAACTAAGAGATGCAGCATGAAACTCTCAATGTTTTTCTCATCTGCCCACATGGGCGTAAGTCATGGGAAGAAGCTGGTGGTGATGGTAAAATGTGGCCACGGACCTGTGACCCTCTGTGTCACCAGCAGCTGCCCGCG
>NW_010390742.1:427-748 GCF_000710305.1 Buceros rhinoceros silvestris | reverse complement strand
GAACCAGCCCCCCGCGACGCCAGCCGTACCCCCTCTCCACCAAGGCAATCTGGTCCTGGATGAAGACGCCGTTGTTCAGCTCTCCGCAGGCTTCGGGGGGATCCGCTGGGACCAGGTGGATCTGCTCGTACCTCGTGTTCTCCAAGGGGACAAGGAGGGGTGAGCAGGGGGGATATTGGGGCTGCTTGCCATCCCCTGCCCCAGTGCCACACTCCCTGCTGTCCCCCACGCTGGGTGGGCGTTGGGGGAGATTTAGAGCTGCACGCACAGGGAGCGGCACCTCCAGAGCCACCTCGGCCTCACTAAACAGTTTGCCTAGAT
>NW_010390742.1:0-283 GCF_000710305.1 Buceros rhinoceros silvestris | reverse complement strand
GGTGTGTCTAGATCGTGCAGCCACTGCAGGGAGGGGAAACTGAGGCACGTGGGGCCAAGCTCCCCCTGCAGCAGCCCACTGAGGCCGAAGGCAGGGCCCAGCGTGCGCTCCCCTCCAGGGAAGAGCGATTCGCTCCATTTCCAGACAAGGCTTCAAATGACAACGGAGAAACAGGGGGATGGAGGGACCCAAACCGCCCCATTTAGCTGCTGATACTTACAAACACGCCACCGAAGTCCTTGGCCGGGGTGGCGGTGAAGATGTAGCGGATGGCTCAAGGGCT
>NW_010390741.1:0-14627 GCF_000710305.1 Buceros rhinoceros silvestris | reverse complement strand
CCAAAGGACTCTTCGTCCCCTGGAGCGCCGCTGTTAACGCGAACGGGGACGTCGGGGAACCTCTCACGTCCCGCTGCGTTTACTCACCTCCGGTGTAACCCCCGCCCTAGGAACGGGTACCGCTGCCCTCCTCTGCTCGACGGCCGCAGCACTCACGGGGCTCCACCGAGGCACCAGCGCCCCGACAGCTCTCCCGCTTTTGCCATCGCCTGGTTATTTTTTCAGACCATTTGTGCTTTGTTTTAGAACCTCTGAGAAAGAGTGGCCTTCTCTCTGAAGAACAGCAGTGTGAAATACTCACATCTCAAGGTTTCTGAGAGCTTATGATCAGCCACAGCCCGTGAGCAGCCAGAGGTGGAATGCTTAACGTCTTACACCAAGTACTGAGGCTTCCTTACACCCTCACTTTAACAGCACTGGCTGGTCACCTGAGAAGCGACCAAGGTGCCACACAGCTGCCCTCAGCCGAGGCAAGAAAAATGACAGCAAGTTCTTCCAGTTTTCTGGAAATTCTCTTACACAAAAATGTTACCGGCCGAAAGTGGAGAAGAGCAAAAAAAGACAAGCCGCATGCTAGAGCCACGGGCCATTTTAGGACTGTTGAGGTGACAGCAGGAGATTACCTCTTTATTGGGAAGGAAACAAACTACCTGATGACAAAGCATCACAGCTCTTTGCATTGTATATGCTTGAGCCAGGAGAAAAGCTTGTATTTGCTTCTGTGTGCTTTCTGCACCTCTGAAACCTGTACATTTGAAAAACAAACCAGCCCAGGCAGCAGCCTGCAGGACACAACCTGGCCGGCGCTGGGATGGTTTTTGCCAGTTGGAAAACACAGAGTGCTAAGTCATCCCTGACCAACGCTGTGTGTTGGTAGCAGGGATGGGAAAACACTTCAACACACTTCGCCTACAAAGACATCCTCACCCACACCCACCGCAGAGCAGGAACACCACGGTCTGCAAAGAGGACTGCACGTGGCAAACGCCCTTTCGCATCAAGATCCTGGTGGGGCTGCTTAGTTTTGATCTGGGCTTAAACCACGACACAGTTCCAGCATTAAAAGCGCACCTCCTACACTGTTTCCTGAGTAGTGTATGAGCACGACAACTGTACAGCCGCAACCATGCAAAGCAAACTGAGACAAAGTGAGGGGTCCGCTCCTTTGAAAAACAGCCTTGAAGGAAATTTTATTAATAACAGCACTGAGACCACCGCGGCCTTTCTCAGTCACTCAATGCCACAGAACTGGCACCACAGTTCAGATCGTGTCTTCATCCACATTTGAGGCCACCAAACTGCTGCCAGTGACACGCAGCCACAGAGTTCAGCTTGCTGCCTTTCCCTGGATGGATGCAGCACAGGAAGGTTGCGTGTGCGTGCTCTGGCACCCAAACTTACCGCAAGGCAGAAGTTTTCCTTCACTCCAGCTCCTCACTTTGCATTGTGCAGACACGACCAGGAGGAGCGCACCGCCCTGCCCCCCCCCCCAAGCGGGCCCCCACGCGCTCTGGCACCCAAACTTACCGCAAGGCAGAAGTTTTCCTTCACTCCAGCTCCTCACTTTGCATTGTGCAGACACGACCAGGAGGAGCGCACCGCCCTGCCCCCCCCCCACAGCGGGCACCCAGCCGCCGGGAGCGTTACACCGCTTCTTTCACTGCGCCGCTTAAACCCTGTGCTCTTTGTTGCTTCCTCTCCAGATAGCGAGCTCGGGCATCCAGTATGGATTTGTCGTCATTCCTTCTCTCCATCTTCTTTCCAGAGTTGTCCGTGACTCCTTCTGGGGGGAGAGAAGAGAGAGAAATACACTCTTCTGTGTCAAAAACCACCCCCGGCACTACAGTTCCTTCGCTCCGTGAAATACCCAAACCCCCCCAACAGAATCTCAAATGTTTTTCAAGCCTCAGTCTGTCAGTTGAATGACTTCCAGAGAGGACAGACTGTACCCACAGCAGGGAGGAAAAAAATAATAATAAAAAATAAAAACCTGCCTTAACTCCCATGTCAATATTTGCAGCTGGGCTCGTCTCATCCCCTAACGCTTATCTTGGTTTCTGTTGTAACAGATACTACACAGCTTGTGTTCTGTGTACCCATTTCTTCTCTAAACCACACGTCTCAAACTCAGGTTTAGGCAGGAAAGCGACAGCTCTGGGAGCAGGATAAAAACAGCTGAGAATAAACTATCTTTATGAATTTCTGGAGGCAGAGGAAGAGGGAAGATAACGCACAGATAAAGGAGTGGGAAAAGTCAATACTCCAGATCAGACACCACTAGAAATGCACATTCTCCCACCGAGCTGAGACCTTGGCAGTGCTTCTCCCAGAAGAGAAGAAAAACAGGAAATATTTTCAGTTAAAAATAAAATTTAAAATAATAACAATTAAAAAAATTCAAAGTGTGTGAATGAAGCAGCTACCGCAGCCTGTTCCTAAGGCTCTGGGGCTGGGCACCGGATTCTTGGATATGAAAAAGGAGCTTTAATCAGCATTCTCTACTGGAATATTTATAATTATTCAGTCTTGGAGTTGAGTAATAATGCAGCCTTTCCTTCCTAGGCACTAATTAAGCCTTTTGTCAGCTATTCAGCCACCTATTTTTATGAAGCTCCCAGAAATACATCATCTGTAAGGTGTTTAACCTCAAATTAATTTACACCTGCCTGCTGCAGTCAAAAACTGAAGAGGGACAAAGAGAACGGACCTCAGCTCCTTGGACTTCAGAAACTAGATGAGGCTCCTCCGCATTACCCAGTAATTCAGATACTCTTTCCAGCAAATTTATAACCAAATCCAGCTCACGGTTTTGTCACTCAATGATTGTTTCATACAGAAACGCAGGACAGAAAGAGACGCTGGTCTGAGCACAAGAGTCTACGTGTTTTATTGTTCAGGAAACTGAGGAGAATCTGTATTGCCAGCGCCTGTCCTGCACCTTAAATCAAGGGTTCAGAGGGGCAGCTCAGGAGGAAAGAGGCCCTTCGAATCTTGGTGCTTTACAGAACTTGCTGACAGAAGAATTCAAAGAATGTCAAGCAGCCACATCAGTTAGAGGGCACCAGTTTTAATTAAAACGGATTATTTGAACGTACAGCATTAAATTCACTGTTACATTCACCAAAACGGGATGCTTTTTCCCCTCTGGTTTTTGCTTGCTGGGGGTTTTATGGGTTGTTTGGGGTTCTTCCTTCCCCCCCTCTCCACAGCCCTTAGGCCTCCTCTCTCTCAGCACAGTTATTATTTTGGTGTCTATGGGGAGATACCCTTTGCAAACCTAAATACTGGTCAGACTCAAAACGCTCTTATTTGGTTCTGTTAAAGCTCTGCTCCTGCCAGCTACAGCAAACCAAAAGAAGGGGGAGCAAACACCACCACACGCACTGCAGAGGCAGGAAAATAAGGACCTAGTAAGTCACGAACAGACAGAGCTGCACCTATCAAACACATTAAGCATGTCCTAGTAGTCCAGAGAACATTCAGTCACACCATGTGTCCGCAACAACCGGGACAGCTATGGCCTGGGAAGCTGCTCACCATGCTGCCTTTTAAGGTCTTCCTTATGTTTCCACTTGGTGATTTCCTCCTCAGTTACCTCTTCCCGTGCCACACTGCTCAGTTCATAGGCATCAATCTGATGCAACCTGGGCAGCAAGTCTTTGACCCATTCATAGCGAACGGGACACACTGTCCGGACATAGATTTTGGATGTCACCGTGACATCATGGAAGATGATCCAGTCGAGGCGAGTCTCCTGGTCATACAGCTGAAACAGTAAAAAGATTATTTCAGAACTGGTAAAAAGAGGATTTTTATTTCTAGAGCACCCTCCACTGGAATATCTTCCAATGCTTCAGACGCAAGAATGAGCTGAACCGACATTACGCTAAATTTTCAGACAGGGAAACTAAGGCACAATAACTTGCTTAAATTTGCCCAGGAAATCTAGAAAGCCAGGGAGAAAGCTCGGTCTGTGTCACACTCGTTCCGTAAGCCAAACGTTTACCAAATTTGAAGAGGTGAGGCTCTTCCCCACTCTCAAAATGAGCACTGCTCCTCCTGGCCTAAGTCAGCACGGACCAGAGAGAAGAGGAAAAGCTGACAGGGACCTGCCTCTTCCTCCTTTTACAGCTCCTCTGCTACATTATTAACAGGCTTTGGTCACTTACTGTAGATGAAGGATGGATATAGACTATGCTGCCGTGTCCGTCCATTGTGCAGAATGTCTTGGCTGCAGATCTGAAAGGTTTGTGGAAAAAAAAAAAATAAACATAATGCAACATACTTTGCTGTGGTTAGAGAGCAACACTAAACCAAGCAAATCAGCCGCAGCACAGAAGAAAATACTTGAGTATATAAGCAGAGGAAGATTATTCCAGAATTAAATGGTAAAAAATTAATGAGGAATAAAATATATCTTGTTTACCACCCTAACACTGCAGATATAACACCACAGTAACAACCAGGGCTTGGGGTTGCAGCCTTCGACAGCCGTGATAATCGGACCTTTCCAAGCCCTTTAGTTTAGTAATGGCAATTACTTCACGGATAGAAAAACTACGGTTCCAGGGGTGTAGGCAGCTTCCCCTGGAACGTGATGAGAGTCAAAAGCAGGTGGGACTCACCCACCAGGCTCCAGCCCCCACCAGAAACACCCCCTTCACCTGCAACTGCTACTGCTGACACTCCTCAGCCTCACTGTCCCGTTCCAGAACGCAGCTACACTTTGATGGACACGGATCACGCCTCTTCCATTTGGTTCGCCAAGCTTCACCACTCACCTCCGAGCTACGTTGATAAAGTATCCCGCACACAGACATCTCCTCAGGATTTCAGTTCTGGAGCCTGCAAACGTCTCTTTGGGGAAGTCCGGCAGCTACACAAAGAGAAAACAACACAAACCGAACATAAATCAGGATCTTTCCCAAAGACAAAGCAGCTATACCCTCTCCACCCCATGGATTTTAAACTCCGCGTTTCTAACGCTATGGAAACCATGAGGAAAGGTGGAAAACCTTCCTTTTTGCTTGTTACCACCATCATACCTGTGCGTTACACAAGCTACAGCAGGGGGACTCTATTAATAAGTGTTTAAGTGGATTAGTTTCTACTGGAGAAAGGCAGCAGCCATCTGGCAAAGGCTCAGTAGTCCAGCACGTGTCTTAAATATAAACTTATGTAACTCCATAACATACTAAAAAAAACTATTTTTTTTTACCTGTTTCAGTTTACTAATTATTTCCCGAAGCTGTTTCTCCACACTAAAAGCAGATCTTAAAGCTCTCCAATGGATCCAGTATTTCTGGCACCAAGCTGAAGGAGACTTGCTGAGAACAGAAATACTTGTATTATAAAGAAGCCCTTTGTAAGCTGCCAGCAGAAAGTGGCCTCTATTTTTTGTTACGGTCGTACAAAGAAGGCAACCTACACAGCCAGCCACTTTGTGAGTTTAAATAATAGGTGTTTTGATAGAAATTACAGACCACAATGGAGAAAAATCTGCGCTGAGGTCTGAGTACATCCACGTGCGTACACGCAATGTATATGAAAGCCACCAGCAACTGGGAGCTCTAAGCAATGCAAAACCACTCACTGTAAGGAATCGTTTTATACCTTGCTTTGCACTGTTCAAAAATATTCAAGAGGGTTGCAAAGTCGTTGCATCCTCCCACTTGTGAGGAAAGTTCCTGGTGTTGAAGCTCAGCCTCCTTTTGCTTCTGAGGATCTCCTGAGGAAGTAAGTTAGATCTCGCTTTAAACAAAGTCATTTTTGTTTACCACTCCTACCTACTTTGCTGTTAGCATCTTTCCAAAGGGTGTTTGACACCCTTGGCTCTTTGTTCTTGATATTTTTAGATCTGTCTCTTCTCCACAGCTGTAGTTACAGTTCTTCCTTCTTCCACTACTGCTGAACAAGAACACGCAGATGCTATTAAATCTGTGACTAATCAGTCAGCACTGGAGATGAGGAATTCTAGTCTCTTAGAAAGAAAGGTTCTACCTATTTCTCTCTCAGTCAATCCCCACACCAACATGGAAAGATAAAGGAACAGCAACCCTAACCAAAAAGCTCACTGAGATCAAGAGAAAGTTTTGCCCCAAGACAAAAAACGAGACTGTGGAAACCAGCCCATCACAGCACCATCTCATCTGTCGACCTCAGCTTTTGTCCTCGTACTCAACTGCCATAGCAATGGAGGTCTTAAAATAAATGAAGTCTAGAAAAAATGTGATCTATGAGTTTAGTGCCAATTCTCCTTCACTAAATGCCAGGAATGTACTAGGCAAAAGCAACATTTCCCAAGAGTTATTTCAAGTTTTAAATACCCAAAGAATTTCCTCCTCAGCACAACCTGCTGCCCTTAGTACAGGGCGTACAGCTGCAGAGGCCGAGGCGCTGCACTCCTGCTCCACTGCAGACCATGTCAGAAGATTGTAGGTATCAAAACCAACAGCCACCAAGTCAGAAGACCTGTTTGTACAGGGACTGCACATGAGCAAGTGCCTCCAGGATGGGAGCCTCTGCGTTTGGATCCTCATGTGCAGGGCCGCCGGAGAGTAACGAACGTGTGTGCACCAGCTCGCTGAGCAGATAACCAGGCGTTCTGCCAGCGGGAGGATGGGAAAGCAAACACACATTTGTGGGAACGGGAGAGACCCCAGAGCAGACCCAGGCTATCAGTACTGCCAGCAGTGTCTTTAGCTGTTGCACTAACGGGCACGGTTAATAGACTACCGAGAAAACTGGACAGGAGCCAATGAGTGACTGGAAGGGACAAAGGTCTCCCTCAAAGCCTGTGCTACATCTAAGGACTGCATGGAGCACAGCTGGGGGCACGGGTCAGGGGCACACCAGCGGGGAAAGGAGATAGGACATGGGAGACTGCACATAGCACTGGTGAGAGCTGCCAGCTCGGAACCACAGCAGAATTACATTCTCCATTTAGGAAAGCACTGGAGGTGGAGGCAGTGACAAGCTGAGCTTCTCACAGCTCCTTAAAAGGTCTATTTGGTTGAACAGTTATTGAACAGAGAAAACAGTCCAGAGGCAACCCCATCTGCTAACCACAAATTAACCTGTCCCCGTGGGCAAAGTGCCTTTGTGTATCTCTCCTACTCCCACCATCCTTCCCTGCAGGCCCACTCAGTGCGCTCCGGGAGACAAGGCATGGCACCTGGGGAATCGTCCTCATGCTGCACGTACAGGTTGTTCATAGCCTCGGTTTAAGGTAAATACACACATCTCTCAGCAGTGCGGGGCTTGTTACTCTCAAGTAAAGGCTTGTGCTACTATTGCTCAAACTACAGCATCAGGCCCCACTTTATCACCTTGAGGTACACCTGTAAGATGTGTGGCCTCACAGACTATCAGCACAGAAAACTACTGAGCAAAAAACCCTGCGGAGAGAAGCTGTAGGAAGGGCGTCCAGAGGGAGCAGTGTGTGCCGCCAAACCACTGCCCAAGAGGTCCCTGTCGAAGCAGAATCCCCACCTGCCCGAGGCTGCTCTGCGACAGGGGGCTGCCCACCTGGACGGATGAAGACGTTCTCCACGGACAGCATGGCTGCGATGGGAAGCAGCAGATCTTCACAGTCAAGAGAAGCAGCTTTTATGACAGCACAGCTCAGGTTGGGAGGGAGGGGAAACTGCACCAGGAATTCACCCAGTCTTGTCACGTGGCCTCTTCTGATCCCAGGAAAAAGATTCAAATACCAGATTCAATAAAACCATGTTTAAATGTCAGTGGGAACAGGCACACACTATCCCTATGTGGCGGCTGACATTAAGAGCACCAAGAAGCGTTTCCCTCTGGACTGTTCTAACACTGCAGCCTGTGTGCGCCCGACAGGTGCTGGGGACGTGCAGCAAGAGCCACCAGCAGAACATTCCACCTTTCTCCAGTGTGCTTCTGCCTGCTCCACAGCAGGCACAGTCAGCATTTTAAGTGTATCAGATGCTTAGGACTAAGATTTTTTTTCTTTTTTTTTGCAGAAGAATTCCTGGAAGCTCAGGACAAGATCTTGCTTCCTGTCTCAAGTTCTTGGATGGGCCTCACAGCTAGTGCCCAAGCACCCTCACAACAGTCTGGAATGCGCTAACTACAGCGCAGCGAGTTGAGGTAATTTGTCTGAGGTCACTCAGGAACTCCAGGACAATGTGGAGAAATTAATCTGTCAATTAATCTCAAGTCCTATGCCATGCCCTAACCCTAATTTTACAGAGTATATTAAAACCAGTAGGTAACTTCCTGGTCTAATGAGGAAACATTCTGCTGCTGGGGGAAGTCCTTCAATCCGTATGAATGACTCACTATCACCAGTTAAACCATGAGATTTTAAACTCTTGCAGTGACCACCCCCCTTTATTTTTTACCTGTCAATAGCATCACACTGGTAAAGTTCCTTGAGAGCCTCCAAAATGTGCCTTTCTTCAGGGCGGTCCAAATAGGGAAACCTACGGTAAAAAATGAGATAAAAACCGCTACAGTTCCGACTCAGGACAGCTTTGTGCGCTTTTGTATTTATTAAAACACTTTTGTACCCGTCCAATAGAGGTTTCTGACCAAAGTGCCCATAAGCATCTTCACTATACGGGTGTGTTACTACAGGTACGGCCTCAAGCTGAAGATTAACGATGCCACGGCATGGCACAGGCAGAGGTGAACTGTATTTGCTGCACGGGTATGATCCTAGAAGTAAACAATTCCACAGAAGAAGCTTTTGGGGTATAAACATCGTGTTTTAAAAGAATACTAGTAATTATTTCATTTTGGTGAGAATGGGCTCGTTTTGGCAGAATCTCAAACTGAACTCGAGCTCAAGATCCGATCTGGCATCAAGGACTGAGGAGAGGAGCAGAGAAGCGGATTGTACCGAAGCGTCGCAGTTGGCCGGGGCCCTAATCCCGCCTCTGCCAGCAGCGTGCTGCCAAGGCACGGAGACAACGATAATCCCCCTGCCATGGTGGTTACCTTATGACATCATGCACGGAAAGGCACTTCAAGGTCAGGATCACAGACGTCAGGCTGGTTCTCTTGATCTCTGGGACGGTGTGATCAGGCATGCATTGCTCCCAGAACTCTCTGCTGTACAGCCGATAGCTTGTTCCAGACGATGTCCTGCCGGCTCGGCCGGCTCGCTGCCTTGCTTCACTCCTTCCAGAACAGAAAGGCAGAGAAAAAACATCCAAACTCTTGATCCCTTCTGTTATTACCCAAAGAAGCGCACTGTAATTACGGTAAGTAACAGCAATTTTGATGATGGCAGGTAGAAGACGTATCATACTGCGCAGCAGCTGAGAAACCCAGCTGTACATAACTAGCAGAATGAAGAAGCATTTCTCCGCTAGAGAAGATTTTTAAAGCTTCCCTGAATCGGGTTGCTGTACTCAAACACAAGACGACAGGTGAGCCCCTCCTCAGACTACAGACAATGCACTGTCAGTTCCTTCTGAATGCCTGTAACTTACAGGAAATTACATGTCCCGAACCACTTTCTATTTAGCAGCAAACAAAATGGCTTTAAAGTATGGAGCCTCCAAGCTGCTCCCCCTCCTTTGTATATGTTTTTTAAAACAACCAATACACGGTACTTTCAGAGCAACTCCCAGACACACCAAGCACACGACCTTTTTAAAACTTACTTTGAAATGGGAACCACCTCCAGGATGTCCAAGCCCACTCGGGGATTATGATTCAACTGCTTCACAAATCCACTATCTACTACATATCTGAAAAAGATTCACACTCTGTCAGAGGAGAGGACAGAGCTCTCAGTGACAGGCGGGTAACTGCCACGCGCGCACCATCAAAGCAGGAACACCGTCAGGCTGCAACCGCCGCAAACAGGGAGCTGCATTTGGCTGCTCAGCTGCAGCCCTGCAACGGTGCTACAGGATGTTACAGACGACACCTCCCTGCACCCACGGAGACGGTGCTCGTTCAGCGGAGCTGAGCTTTGATTTCAAATGGGGGTCCAACAATATCATCCACCCATCAGACTATAAAATAGTATTGAGAGGGGTTTTTATTCGCCACATACACAAAAAGAGGCAACGGGTAATCACTGGGCAGGTGCAGTAGCAGAAGGGTCAGACATGTTCTCCCAAATCGAGTAGGGCTTTCTGAATCATTCCCTCTGTTACAGCCTTTAAGAAGGGTAAGAAACGATACCTGACTCCTTCAATCGTCAGAGAGGTTGCAGCGATGTTTGTGGACACCACGCATTTTCTAATGCCTGCGGGAGCTGGCAAAAATATCCTTTTCTGTTGATCTAAAATGAGAGGCAGTCAAACCATCGGTTACTGGCAGGCAGGCAGGCAGGCAGCCTGTCCTCTCGCAATGCTCTGGTTTCAAACCACATCACTAACGCTGCGCAAACTACTCCAACCACTAGTGAAAGTCATTTGCATGAAATTAGAAAGTGAATCACACAACATTCTGAAAAATGGACGCAGAATTATTTTAGCACATGCCAGAAGTCAGAGAATATTTTCTTCAGCGCTTGCACATCCCAGAGGACTTGGAGATTGAGAAAGGCCTGGACGGTTCCTAACCCACAGTCGGGAGAAACAAGCACGATGTCTGGTCTTAGTAGAACCTTCACGAAGGGTTTTAACAATCAGAGCAAGTGAGGGTGAACATGAAAGGATTCCGTCAAACCCCCTCAGATTCCAGCACATCATCTTTTACTATGTAACAAAGCAGCATAAGCAGTTTCCGTTAATTCATTCGGCTTTCCAAGGAACAGAAAAGGGAAGTGGAAATTTAACTTGCCCCTGAAATTTTCTCACTTATTTGAAAAATATAAAAATCTCTTCAAGGAAAATTCTCTCTTCTCTATTTAAATACAATGGCCTCTGAGAATCTACCACATAAGAAAAAAAATCAAAAATCACCCAGTCAGGAGTCTAAAGCCTGTCGTGGAGTACAGAAGAAGCTATTCCTTTCTTTCATTATGCTCTCTCACGAAGGTAAAAATGTTGCTCCCTCTCTGCAGACCATTACCAGACCCCCCTTCCAGCACCTTCCAGCCGGAAGCTGCTGCCCTGCTCTTCAGAACACTTACTGAGCCTCTTGGCGTGGCACACGGTGCACGCACACATTTAAATGTCGCACCCAAGTTCATCTGAAGTGCCTTGCTCAGCAAAGGCCAAGAGGCCTTTAGCTCTTTGAAGCTAGCTGTGATATTGCTGCCGAATGAAACAGACTGACTCCTTCTGATGACCGGGACTTCTCCCACGTTGCAGCGCTGTGCTACTCCGATCTGCCCTCACAGGCGTACCCTCGTCACCGAAACCTGCTGGCCATATCTTTTCCCTGTAAAATAAAGGCATCTGAACATCCAGTTACACAACATCCCCTGCTGAAGCCGGAGACCTTGATGCCAGGTGAAGCCATTGCCAGTGGCTATGAATTTTAACTGGAGGCTTCTGGGCAAGTACAGAGCACCACAAAAACACACTTAGCGCTACAGTATCGCAACAAATGGGTTAACAAATGCCTTTTTTTTTCCAAGCACAACAGAAACATTTGAGTTTGTACTGTTTGCAACAGCTCTTGCAGTTAACATTTATGTGGAGTAAGTCCCACGTGCCATTCTGTGCTCTTACCTGTCGTCATTGACCCATACAACGGTAAGATAAGCAGGCCTTCGACAGACCGATCATGGACTTCGTACTGGTAATCAATAGATTCCGCTTTCTTGAACAGTAAGTCACAAGCTCTTTCTATCTCAATTTGACCTAAAAAACATACGAGAACATTGAAGCAACCTGTGTAGCTAGAACTCTGCCTTCCTACTTTGAAACATCTTGAAACGAGATTGTTTTGCCCATGTTAGAGACATCAACACCATTACAAGAAGGATTTATGAGAGTTAGCTCAGGCAGTGACTTCCAGCCTTTCCACAGTGCCCTTCACCAAGGCTCTTCCTCCAGTGCCTGGCGCACGCACTGATCTGGGTTCGCAGCTGAAGAAACTCTTCCTTCCTGAGGTAACAACGTGAACATGTAGACCCCACCGAGTCAGTACGGCACGGGAAGAAAAGAGCATGTGCAAAAATCAAGAGCTGGTATTTTTCTCGTCTGATCTCACAGGCACAGACATGCCTAAATGTGCTCTGAGAACTATCGCTTCACAGGACTGTGTGTGTCACCCTGCGACTGCCCCTCCTCTGCTCGCTGCTCTGGGACAAACCAGGCAGCTGTCACTGGAAGGATGCGCTGCTCTGCGGGCAATGCCACGGGCACCTGGAATAATCCTCAGCTGGTGACAGAAAAACTCTCACCTGTCAGAAAAACCAGGATGTCACCTGCTGGTTCATTTAAGTGGACATCCAGTGTCACTTTGACAGCCTGAAACAAAAAACAAACAAGCCAATAGCAGCTTCAATCTCACTTACTCCTCCTAAAACTCGCAGTACTAACTAATCCTTCCCCGTATCCTGCAGAGGTGCCAAGGGCCAGCACTGCAGGAGCTGATGCCTGTGCTCTTTCACAGGTGACAATCACACCAAGGACAGAGAACACAGCGACAGAGACAGAGTAAACCAGGCCAGACCTCGGTCACGTACGCAGAGCTGCCGGTGTCCCGTGGGCTCAGCAGGTTGCAGAACATCTCCCTGACAGGATAACTTCTTCCTGGAATATGCAGCACTGAACAGTGTCCAAAGAACTCTGAGAGCTTGTCTACCTCCAGGGTGGCCGACATCACCACCACCTTCATGTCTGTCTTCCTGTCGGGTGGTTTCTTCTGTAGAAACAGTTTCTTCAGCAAACCAAATAAAATATCCTAACAGAAAAGGAGAAGCAGCTTCTGTCAGTACCCCGGTTTTCTTAGAGGAGCCTGATGAACTTGGAAGGGGCTGATTTTAGCCCACTGATACAGTGAAGACATAAAATCTCATCTCCGGGGCCTAAGCACTCAGAAGAACGCGTAACTTACCCAGTCATCTTGTAAGCATGCTAATAATTTCTAAAATTTAATTTATTTTTTATCAGCTCTTCTCACAGCCCACACACAGAACCAGGGTAACTTAAACCCCTTCGGTTTTCACGTTTAGACCTCCACGGTCACGTCCTTTGCAGACAGGGACCTCAGACCCATCTGAAAAGTCCCTCTGTCCAGCGGCACCACCCGAGCCGGCGCCCTCCTTTGTTGTACTATTTATTGTTACGACTCCAGCAAGTTTAATTCACTCTGCAATGCTCCAGATTAAAAATCTGCTCCTTTCAGTTAGACACAGGTGATGGAGCAGTGACGTGCGACATCCCGCTGGCTTAACGACCTGTGATACCGGCAGATGCTTGAGGGCAGGACTGGGATTACGGAGACACCTTCCTTTTCCCCAGCTGGACTGGTAGCTCGGTTACTGGACTGGGGGTTGTCGGACACACCATCTCTGAGGTCCCAGTGACTTGCGTCTCACTTTGCTTGCCACAAGGGTCACAGTGACATTTCATGGCTTCTGGTACTTGGGTCAGCACGGACCGTGATCCCAAAAGCTGTAATCTCCTCACACAGCCACACACACCCCCCAGAAACGTTATGCTTCGAGTGACAGAGACGTGTCAGGGTTTGATTGCTTGTGTGGGGTTTTTTTTAATTTGGATTCTAGAAACTTTGTGTTCACTGTACTGGCTCCAAACTCCTGGAAATGTTGGGGAAGTATCCAACATCCAGCCAAGTTTTAACTGCTTTCAAACACAACCACAGCTACAATTCCAACAGGATGACAGGCTGCGTTTTATTTTGACATTATGCAGCACATCATAAACAAAGGAGCAGTTCTGTGGTCTCAGGACAGCAAAAGGATAAAGTGCATCCACGGAAAGTCAGCCAAAACCCTTGGGGATTGTGCAGAAGTGAAAGAAAGGGGTAAGCAGACCTCAGTCAAGGAGAAACAGTGACCCACAAGGACAGACACAAGGTGACACTCACAGTGCTGAGGCTCCGCTCATGGGCTTCATCCAGGATGATGATGCTGTACTTGCTGAGAAGGGGGTCAGCCAGTATGTGCCTGAGCAAGCAGCCGTCGGTCATGTACTTGATGGCAGTATCCTGAAAGGTTTAATTAGCCATCCAGCTGTGAACACGGATTCTTACTTCAAAGTAACGTAAACACTTCTGTGATCACACGCTTGTCCAGAACACGCGCTGAGATTGCATCACAGGTGCTTGGCAACGTTTCACTTGTAAGGTATTCAAAAAACTCGATCAAAGTAGTTATAGGATGAAGTGCAGCTCGCCCAGAGCGGGGACAGGTGGCTTCTCAAGGCTCTGACACCTTCTGCATGCAAAGCCCCACGAGAGGCAACAGGGTTGCGCCACTCCAAAGCCCCACGACAGGCAACAGGGTCGTGCCACTCCAAAGCCCCACGACAGGCAACAGGGGCGCGCCACTCCAAAGCCCCACGACAGGCAACAGGGTCGCGCCACTCCCCAGCAAGGCCCAAGAGCAGAGAGCTGAGCTGCGGCCCGCTGACCCCCACGCCCTGCCATGGCCACGGTGACAGAGCCCTACCTCGGTGGTGCAGTCATCGAAGCGGACCTGGTACCCGACGACACTCCCCAGCGAACAGCCCATCTCCTCGGCCACCCGCTGCGCCACCCGGGTGGGGGCCAACAGA
>NW_010390740.1:0-7227 GCF_000710305.1 Buceros rhinoceros silvestris | reverse complement strand
GGAATGGCTGAGGGAACTGGGATTGTTTAGTGTGGAGAAAGAGGAGGCTCAGGGGAGACCATACCACTTTCTACAACTACCTGAAAGGAGGGTGTAGTGAGGTGGGGGATCGGTCTCTTCTCCCACGCTACAAATGACAGGACGAGAGCAAATGGCCTTAAGTTGTGTCAGGGGAAATTTAGGTTGGCTATCAGGAAAAATTTGTTTACACAGAGGGTCATTAAGCATTGGAAGAGGCTCCCCAGGGAAGTGGTGGAGTCCTCATCCCTGGAAGTGTATGTGGATGTGGTGCTGAGGGACATGGTTTAGGGACTCTGATAGTGCAGGGTGAATGGTTGGACTCAATGAACTTACAGGTCTTTTCCAACCAGATGATTCTTGTGATTCTGTGAAAACTTGCAGCAGGTGCAGTGTGAAGCCCATGGCAAGGTACTGGCCAGCAATGGGCTACTACTGCAAAAACAATTTATTTAATGCAAAGTCCACCTCTGAAGAGGTGTCATGAAAGAGGTTCCACTAGAATTTGTAGGAGGAAAGTTTACTGGACCAATAATGGGCCCAAGTGCCACACGCGGTATCCTCAAGTAAAATGAACCGGTATTTATTTCTTTTCATCTACAAGGTTCACAAGGACCCAGCTATATACCTGGTAAATCTCCTTCTTCCGCTCTGTGGTCAGAGAGTTTCCAGTTGGGTTGCACCCATTCGGAATAGTGTACAGGAATTTGGGGAGGTTGTGGCTACGATTTTTTACATCTTCTGAACTCCAAGTAGATAGAATTTCTTCCAGAGCTTTTGGAATAATGCCATGTTGGTCACTAGGAACTTTAATTATGTTGCAGCCCAAGGGTCTCAGCTGTTGATAGGAGGAACAAAACTGTCATAATCCCATAATTCAAAATTTTGTTATTGGCATTTTCAAATTTCATTGATACAAAGTCCTTCTGACCTTGTATCTATTGCAAACTCTATTTGCTTATGATTCAAAAGAAAGTTTGCCTGAGTTTGCTGTGAAGCTCGTCAAACTTACCACGTTACTCTATTTGACCTGTCAAGCCACCTGAGAAGAGACTGAGTAACTCCTGTGACTAACTGCCACTCTTCTCTTGGAAATCACACATGGCTTTGCAAGCAGAAAGGGATTTTATGAATTTGAACTGAGTTCTCTCAGAACTCCTCATGCTCTCACCACAGACAGAAAGTTCACAGCACCTTCATTTCCTACTGACAATTTACACTCTACTTCAGTGGAAGTGCCAGAACTGTAAGCTACTCTTCACCGACAAAGGGCAAAGAATCTGTTCTCAATACAAAGAGGAATGCTACTGCATACAAATGATGCTACTGCAACGGCACGTTGACAGCAATATGAAAAAATACAGGTAAAATACCCACAACAAAGCATGATGTCTCCCCTCTGCGGAATTTCAATTTGTACTGTGTACTGCTCTGCATTTTTAAGTAAAATGCAAGTTGCCGCATTGTCACAATATATTCTTAAAAAAGCATACTTGGTTAGATGAGATATATTCAAACTTAGCACAGCAATCAATAAAATTCCTTTTGATACAAGGGGAGACTAGACTGAAATTGTGGTATATTATCTATTCTAACACTTCTTAGAGTTCTTATGCATGTTCAGGTGACTAATACATACCAGTTAAGTTACTTCTCAGAAGTCAATTTTGCTATTTTTGTTTAGTTCTTACTAATTCACATCTTCATACCCATATATAGACGTTTCATGCCTATTCCATTTTTATATTATTTATAGCTGTGGTATAATCAGACCAGAAGACACCTCGGGTGAATGTGCTGACATGCTGAAATACCCACTTGTTATAAATTTGCTGCAATCGACTAGCAATTCTTTCCAATACCAAATGTGACCTTAGACCCTGAATGAACTAGGATTTGGAATAGGACCTTCTGTCCTGAGAATAGCATTTATAGAACTTGTAATAGAAAAGCTTCTGTGAATTAATATTTTTAACTTAATTGGACTAACACTAAAGCCTTGATTTTAGATTATGTTTTTACAATAAATACAGACAGTGTATATTAAGCCTGCAGATCAGGTACTAAATTGCTGTTTACTTTAAATGTAACACAATATTTGCAGCTAAAGAATACTTACAGCTGCTAGTGTCCCAGAGTATGTAGGTGCATCCAAAAGGATGTTGTCCCCAGGATTAATGAGCATTTCAAACACCTGTAAAAGAAGAGTCTATTTTATAAAGATTGTGCCATTCTTGTACACGTGCTTCATACTTCTGACTGCTTAGTGGATTTTAAAATCTTGATTAGATATTAGTAGTTCTTTAACCATTTAATTATGCTGTCTGTGAGAAAAGCATTAAACAGATGAAAAACTCTGCTTTAGGGCCAAACGAAGCTAGGTCATCAGCTACAGAATATCAATTTGAAACGGACAGTGCTCTATTATAAAACAGAAACAGTGCTTCAGCTACAGAAAGAATCAACCAAGCAGCAGTGAGAGTGGACTAGAAAGGGTAATTACTGAAGGAAGTTTAACATAATTAGAACTGAGTTACGGTAAAGCAAATAACACAACTATGCACTTGTTACTGCACTATTTGAGTAACGTGAAATGTTACCTTACAGCATCTTTTCTGACAGGCTCTTTGGTTCACCTGAACGTTCCTACAGTCCTGACAGCTTAGACTGCCACACCAGTTTTACTTCAGTTCTATTATCTTGTATTGATAATACTGTGAGACACATACTTAACAAAGTACCCTGTGTATAGTTGTATAGCTGCACTTAATGCTAAGTATAACTGAACTGATGGAAGAATAAAAATCTCTCTGAAAGAAATACTTTTAATACATGAAGCTTTCAGTCTTACTTTACACAAGCCTTCCTGGCTGCCGGTTGTGACACACACTTCCATTTGTCCTCGTTCAGGGCTGTAGTTGGCTGTGGGGGGATTATGTAGCTTCTGCTGGAAATCCTTTAGCCAGGACAGCAGCTCTGGAATCCTGAATGATGAATAAAATCAGGTGTATCTAACATCTTATATAGACTGAAGCTAGGCTGTTCCTCTGAGTCACTGACAAATCCAGTACGTAGCCTTGAGTCTGATTTCAACTGTCACAGAAATACACTTAGACACTGATTTTATGAGTGTTTTATCAAATGATGAAAATGAGATAAATGTTTCTTATGAAAAAGCAGAAGAGATGGGCATTTGTGGTCCATACACCAAATTATTATACTGAATGAACAGCAGAAATGATTCACCAAGGATGGAATAGTGGTGGAGGATCCACTCCTAGGAGGGATCTTTCCATACTCAGATGTAGCAATGTGACAAAGCTTGCAATACTGCTAGTAACAGGCTGCAGATAATAAGGATTTCTGAAACAGATTTTTCAAAAAAATATGTCTTAAGCTCTTGTAGGATGTTCACAGACGGTTCGGTTCATTTAAATACTAAGAAAAGCCTTAACTTCACTGATTAATGTCCCTGTAGGTACCTAAATATTTTTGCAAACCTGTCACAAGCCTGACTCAGTGCTATCTGCTGGGGAGTTCACGAGTGCTAAAGTAAATTAATGATATGCAATTTTTATACTAAAAATGACAATACCATAAATACCTCCATTCCATGACCACGACTAGTACACATTGACTTTAATATATGTTACCAAATGAAAGCAAAACCAATACTCTGGAATGTGGAAAGTATGTATTAATTGCAGTGCAGTATCTTTTAATAAGTATCTCACAAAACACAAAGTGACTCCTCCTAGTGATGTGGGAGTCTGGATTCTCAAATACTAACAAACAGTCAGGAAATGCTATGGCTCAAGAATTACTAGCATTAGGGTTTGTTTTTTTTAATTACTCATCTGCTCAAAACTTTCCACTTAAACTAGAATGTAAATAGTAAGGCAAATTGAAAGAGGTTAAACCTGGTTTTGTAAAACAGGTTTTACAAGCAGGTTTTAAAAACACAGAATTAATGCAATAATAAATGATTTTATGACCCTTTGATTCTGGTATCTTGAAGTGCAAGCAGCTGTGACAGATACCCTGCTGAGGCTGAGTACTGCAGAGCTCTCTTCATCAGATCATCCCCAATTTCAACAGCAGTTCCATGTCCAAGGGCAACAGTAGCCCTTTTAAATGGAAAAACGTCAGGGTTTGGTGCCCCTCCAGCCAGAGAGATGAGAGATGGAGGAGACTTCTGCATCAGTTCAGCTAGAGTAAAAGGAAAAGACCTTGGTTATAATTTGATTATTCCAACACTGATCATATCCTTTAGACAGTACATAATACTGGTCCAGAGAAGTTTGTTCCATTTTTCCCTTTATTTTTTTAACTGTCATAAATTCAAAAGGATGATCATTCTTTTTAAACTCATCTTTCTACTTGGATTAAATAGGTGTGGAGGTGAGGTGGTGAGAGAACAAAACAAAAAAAATCACCTTTGTTTTAAAATAAGATAAAAAAACTATTTATAATTTATCTGGACTGTTTGTACTATCATAAAAAACTTTTCTATGACTGATGTCTTTTAAGCTTCAAAATTTAAAATTTTAATGATCTTCTGTTTAGACTAACTTGGAGTGATTTGCTTTGTTTTCTGTTCAGTCTCACTTCAGCTGATGTGGCACTAGTGCAGCTACACTGATAGTTACATATATGATTATAGCTTTTCCGTAAGGGAGTGCGAATGTTTCCGGCAGCCCAGCTTTAGTGGTAGAGGCACTGTGTAAATAATTCAGTATGAAGAAAATGTTAACAACTCTTGCTTTAAAGTCACAGTTTCACAATCATTCAAATCCAATCTATGCAGCGCAAATTGGACCTTAATCCAGCAAGGGCGTTTGATTGCATTAAATCTAAGAGTTCACAATACATCATTCATACTGTTTGACAGTTTTATATCAAATATGAGAGGAGAGATGACATCAGGTCTGGCTTAAAGCCTCCTGTTAGGGTTTATTCTCCGCTACTTATTAGCAAACTTGAGCACGGGGAGTTAATTTTTATCAGTTCAGCAATATGGGTCATGTCTGTGATTTTTGCTCTGGTAAAGAAAGATTTACTTTGTCATCAAAACTGCAAGCCTCAGTGTGTCTTTCTGAACAAGCCGTGCTACTTAAGCATTTGTGTTACGATGCATATCAGTGTAACACTTGAAAAAGTAGAGAGACTGACTGGACTGTATCAGTTGACTGAGCTGTACCTGCACAAAGCATTTTAAGCAAAACAACCAGCAAGAGACAAAACTGACCCTCAAAAGTTGAACCACCCATGCATGTCTGATGCTCCGATTCTGTCAGGTCCCTGTAGGTTTCAACTGAGTAAACAAGTAGGCAGTTAACCTTTTCTATCTGTCACAGGGAACACTATGTAACACAGTAGCCTAAAGATAGTGTAAGACAGAAAAGGAAAGTGTAGTAATGCTGAGGGGGTGGGGAGGAGTGTCTGGACAGGATAGTAGCAGGATACAGGAAAGCTAGGTGGAAAGAAACATGCTGGGACTGAATTTCAAGTCATTAGCAGTTGCCTGTGCCTGGACAACCAGCATAAATTAAGTAGCAAACTGCACCAAAAGCCCTGCCTCAGAGGCAGTAGCAGAGGTTTTTCAGACACGTGCTGAAGTGACAATATACTTCTGTCTGGACGGGTTTCTGAAATGGTTTGAGGCTATTCACTCTATTTGTCTTTATACCTGCTTGACATCTCAACTTGGCAAAAGCTGAAGCAGTTAACCGGCCTGGCTCGTCAGCTTACAGCATGATTTTCTTTCAAGCCTCTTCAAGTCTTCAGCCATGATACCCCAGCAAAATCCAGAATGTAGAATTATACCACTCCAGAGAAGTTGGGAAGAATGGGCATATACTCACTCAGAAGTCTTATTGGAGATGCTTTTCTTGCCGCACTCACAGCGGTGATGAACCGAGAGTAATTCATGTCTGTGAGGAAAGAATGAGTTGGATATGAAGCTAGAAAAGTGAATAGGAACCCCAGTGTGCCCGGGGAGAGTTTTGGTTGGATATTAGGAAAAATTTCTTCACCAGAAGGGTTGTGAAGCATTGTAACAGTCTGCCCAAGGAAGTGGTGGAGTCCCCATTCCTGGTAGTGTTTAAAAGACATGTGAATGTGGTGCTGCGGGACATGGTTTAGGGACCCGGGCAGCGCAGGGTGAAAGGTTGGACTTGATGTTCTTAAAGGTCTCTTCCAACCAGGTGATTCTGTGGTATGTGCATCTCCCACAAGCAATGCTCCCAATTTGTCATTTTCATAGATGTGCTCTACCATAAATTCAGTGTTAACCTATTCATGCTAAAATCAGTGCTGGAATTTATTTTCCTTTTTGAATTAAAGGAAGCGGTTTCTACTGCGTACTCATGGGTTCTCTCACAGCCTCACAATGATGCTGGCACAGTGAGATTAGGCCAGATGCTGCTGTTCTGATAAACACAAATAGCTGTACAGCTTTGATCTGGAGAATTTGTTGGTGGGCCAGTGAACAGGAAAAAGACCTTCTCCCTTCCCTTTACTGCCAGCTGGGGTTTTAAAGGCAGGTTACAAATTTGAAGCTCTGACACATCTTAAACAACCTTCAGCTCTTTTTAAATGAGAATCCAGCTTCATTTAGCTGTATTAAGCACTGCATTTAAAGTGCTTTAACGATTGCAAGCCATCATTAAGGGTGGCAACTGTTGTCAGGTTAGAGGTGGGTATTTTTAGGAAGGATCATTAGGAATGTCCTTCAAAATGGTTCAGGTAAGTGGGGTTTTGCCCCCCCTTTTCGCTGGTGCCCACAAAGATTCAGTAGACAGTGAACTGCAGAACTGCAGGAAGCCTCAAGGCCTGTTCTCACAGCAAAGCTATCTCCTTCATCCAGAAGGAAAGCACAGGAAATGAAGACCCTGTCATTTTGACTACTGCACTTTCAAGCGTGCTTCTACTGAATTCGCAGAAAATAATCGCCTAGCAACCACGACAACACGCATGTGCTGGCAGGTATTAAACACAGTCTGTCGAGTAAGGCTGCTTTAAAAAACCCACAAGCCCCCGCCTCCTAAAAATACCGTTCTTAACTTTCCTCACCCTCAAGCGCTTCTCCCCCGGCGGAGGCCTTGCCGCAGCGGTGATAGCTATACACAAAGGCTGCCTCCGGCTGCGTTTTAGCGGGTATCAGAGGCAGTGCCTCGCTCTCCCCGCCCGATCCCCGATCCACACCTG